>NC_143582.1:155508-311016 GCF_048544385.1 Mastigoproctus giganteus
TAGGAGTGGCAGCTGATTGCGTTTTTTTGGTGGGCTTTTGTGAGCTCAATAAATAGCGGGCGATCGGTGTGAATGACTCTCTTGGTGGTACAGTCATCTCAGTCTGCGTACCGATAGTACACTTTGCAGAAACCTTCTGGGCATATGAAGGTTTCCCGCTATTTATTGGTTGAATGCGTTTTCTAGCCTCTGGGTAGGAGATATTCAGCTCCGTTTTCAATTTCTGGATCTCTTTTTCATCCTTCCACCGCTGGCATGCTGTGGAGTAGGCAGGATGATCTTGTTGACAATTTACACAGATCGGTTTAGACGCTGAACATTCCTTGCTCTCGTGGTCTTTCGCACCACATCGAGCACAGGCAGGGTTACCACGACAAGCCGTTTGTGAGTGGCCGTATTTTTGGCATTTAAAACACCTCAGTGGGTTTGGAATGTAGATCCTCACTGGGCAATTTAAATACCCTGCCTTGATGGAACTAGGAGGCCGTGGGGTGTTAAATGTTAGGATGAGAACTCGGGTAGGGACGAGATTCCCATCCTTCCGCATTGAAATTCTCTTGACAGCTGTCACTCCTTGATCTTTTAATTCAGAGCAGATCTCTTCTTCAGAAACGTGAAGAAGATCCCACTCTGATATCACACCTCTTGAAGAGTTCAAAGTTTTGTGAGGGGTTGTGATGATGGGTATTCCCCCTATAGATGTGGCTTTCAAAAATTTTTCAGCTTGATTTATATTTGATGCTTCTATTAGAATATCTCCAGAACGCAGCCGTTTTACAGATTTGAGTGACCCTGCCATCCCTTCTAATCCTTTCTGGATAAAGAAAGGTGACATTTTCCCAAGTGACTGCTCTCCGGTGGAATGGAGAATGAGGAAAAGAGGTGTCACAGATGTTATTTTCTCCTCAGTTCTGGCTCTTTTAGCTGAATTTGTTTCACTCTCATCTGACGATCGATTAGGCAGGGGCCTTGTTGGGGCCCCAGAAGAAGAATTTAAATTACTCATATGAGTAAAGAGAAAATGTCTGATGCCTAAGTACCTCACCCACCACGGAGCCCTACGAGGGGGCGCCCACTCGTGAACTAGCAGGTACTGCGTACACGAGTGGGACGCCGAGTTCGCTTAGAACACCATACCCACGTTACCAATAAGTCTTTATCCCGTCCCAGGACCATAGGGAGGGAGACTTATTGGAACGCAGTTGACCCTAGCAGTATAAAACCACCCGCCGATTGATCCCAGTCGAGCCGGTCCGGGACCGCCCGTCTTGTCGAAGCAGGGGCCAAAGTGGTGTATTGAAGCTGGGCCCCTCAACCACCAGGATCCCCCTTTCCGCTTCCACGGGTCGCGGCGCACGGCTGCACACGCCGGATTCCAACGATGTAACCCTGGAACCAAGGTATGGGCGTTAGATCCCAGTGATGCTAGTCTGGAAGCCCAGCAGCATCACTGGGAGGTCCCCTCACCACGTACAGGTGCCCACGTCGAGGGGCCTGAGTACAAAAGGTATATCGAAATTTTAAAGCGAAAACCAGTAAATGGATAGTACGTCTATAAATATTATAAATACCAAAATAAAAGTACTACAAATTAATGGTCAGCGCTCGTATCAAGTGGCGCTACAACTTGCTCAAAGGACACGAGAGGAGAATATTGATCTTCTCCTTGTGCAGGAGCCCTATACGATAGGTGGATTTGTAAAAGGCTACCCAATGAGTTACCGGATTGCGCAGCGTGAGAACTGTAAAGCAGCAGTAATTGTGTGCAACCCTGACCTAGTAATAACTTAGATGCAGAGCTTGTCTTTCACGCATGGAATGTGTGTGGAAGTAATCGGCCCTATGGGGCGAGTGTACATAGGAAGTATGTATTGCCAGTTCGGTGAGACCTTAGACATGTATCTACGGTATGTGGATATGGTTGCCAACGAGGTTGGAGGAAAGCCTATGGTGCTGGGTGTAGATTCCAATGCTAATTCTAGACTGTGGTACAGTTCTGAAACTGATGTGAAAGGTATTCAGTTTGAAGATTGTCTTATTAGCAATGGTCTGAAGATTGTGAATCGTCCGCGTAACCCAAGCACCTTCTCCACTATAAATGGAGAGGCCAATATTGATATTACCATATGTAGTTTCTCTGCCATTGATATAGTTAAGGAGTGGTGTGTGAGTGAAGGGTGGACGACGAGTGATCACCGGGCCATAACATTTAATATTGAAGGGAAATCCCGGAGTCAGATTATAGGGACACCCAGCAGGTTAGTACGGAGGTCGGTGAACTGGCAACGATTTCAAGCTAGTATCCATGAACGGTTACAGGAAGGGAATGATGCACTTTTAAATGGTAATGCTTTGGTTAAGGCGGATGTTTTGAAGAGTCTTACGGAGGGCCTCGTGTCAGTCAATGACCAGAAGGAAGAAATATGCCCGGTCGGTTCCCTGGTGGAGCGATGAGCTGAGTCGGCTGAGGCGGAAGGTAAATTCAGTTCGGCGTAAATGGAGCAGGGCCAGAAGATTAGGGTATGGAGATGTACTGATTTATGAACGGATTTATAAGGACACTAAAAACAGCTATGTGGTGAAAATCCGTGAAATGAAGAAAAAGTCGTGGGAGGACTTTGTGCGAATTGAGGGAGATCGAGACCCTTGGGGTCTTCCCTACAAAATAGTGATGGAAAAGCTTAAATTAGAATCAGTAACATTTTCCATATGCGTTGCTGATGTGATGACCACGACGTGGGAACAATCAGTAAGCGCGATACTGGATTCCCTGTTTCCATTGGATAATAAGCTCGAAGACACTGCTTACCAGGCCCGAGTGCGGGAAGAAAATAGGGACTATGTAAGTCTGGAGATTGAAGAGGCGTTCACTCTTGCTGAATTAAATGAAGCTATTAAAGAGACTAAGGGAAATAGAGCACCAGGTGGAGACGTGATCTTCGCCGAGGTAGTGAAGGTGTTCTTTAAACACCATAGCCATGTACTATTGACAATATATAACTCTTGTTTAAGTGAGGGAGTTTTCCCGGACTGTTGGAAGACTGCGCTTTTGCGACTTCTGTTGAAACACAGGGATAAGGATGTCACTGATCCGAGGTCATATAGGCCCATTGCGCTATTGTCGGTGCTGGGAAAGATCTTTGAACGGCTGATTATAGCTCGAGTAAAAAGTAGATATGCAGCTATGGGGCTTGCCTCGCCTAAACAGTATGGCTTTCGAAAAGGGAAGTCTACAGAAGATGCCATCTCTGAAGCACTGAGTAGAGCACGGCAAAGCACTAATAAATATGTGCTAGGTGTGTTTGTGGATTTCAGGGGGGCTTTCGACTCTCTCTGGTGGGATAGTATATTGGCAAGATTGAGGCAGATGAACTGCCCGCAGAATCTCTATAGGCTGATGCAGAGCTATTTTACGGACAGAAAGGTTATCGTCAGGAATAAGTACGCTTTCCTGGAACGAGAGGTACAACGAGGAGCACCGCAGGGTTCGATTTTTGGCCCTGTGGTGTGGAATATGGTTTTGGACGATATCCTTAATGATGAATGGAGAGATACGATTATATTAGCGTATGCAGATGATGTGCTCATGTTGATAGAAGGAGACTCCAGACTTGAGCTGGAGCAAAAAGCGGAAAGAGCAGTACAGAAGTTAAGTCTGTGGGCAGATAGTAACAAGTTGGGAATTTCGACACAGAAAACTGTGTTAATGTTGCTAAAAGGTAAGCTGAGTGCCAATAGGCATCCCGTCGTGAGATTGAAGGAAAATACCCTGAAGTATCAGACACAGGTGAAATATTTAGGAGTCGTGCTGGATGAAAGATTGAGCTTCGTCCCACACGCTAAATATATTAGAGACAAAGTGAAAAAGGTATATGGGCGAGTAAGAAGATTGGTTCGACATGAATGGGGTCTGAGGGGGAAAGCTCTTAGGCTCCTGTATCATTGTGTATTTGAGCCAATGGTAACATATGCCTGTGGTGCGTGGGGCGGAGCAATTACACATTGTTTCGTACGCAGACATTTGTTTGCAGCTCAGAGATCGGCTATTTTAGCCCTATCAAGGGCATGTCGAACAGTGTCAAGTGTTGCCCTGCAGGTGTTATCAGGGAAAATTCCTATAGATCTGGTGGTGGCAAAGCGATATTTATTATATAGAACAAAATGTAATCAGTCTGTGGAAATCTTTGGGTTGAAGACGTGCCCTGACGCGACTCACGACTATAGTAGAGTAGATGTGAGGAGAGAAGATCGACGATTGACAAATGAAATATTCCAGATCTGGCAGGCTCGGTGGACGTGTTCTGAAGCAGGGCGAGTGACATACGGATTTATTCCCTGTGTGGAGACAAGAGCTAAGCAGGAGTCGTGGCCAATGCTGGGGGTATCCCAGACAATGCTTGTGACGGGCCATGGTCTTGGGGTCCGATTGCGACAGTTCGGGTTGACCGAAAATGAATATTGTCGATGTGGAGCTGCGGAAGATTCAGATCATGTGCTCTTAGTGTGCCCGTTATATACTAGTCCTAGGAATGATTTACGGTTTAAGATGGGTGGAATTATTGATCGGCACGAGGTCTTTCGAAACTTGACTGTGTATAAAGCATTTTTAAAATTTGTAGCAGATGTTTTTAGAATAAGGAATACCTAGTTGGTAGTGCTGTAAATAGTGTTTTTAAAAGGCTAATCTTAAATGGAAAAGTTTTATTGTTTTTAAGGTTTACTGGCTTTTTGGCTGAAGTTTATTGTACATAGTAATTTTAAATGCTAGATAATAGTGGACCCACTTCCATGCGGTTAGGGGCGGAAACCCCTATCACGGAGGCTAACTGTGTTAGCTGTGGTAGGGGGCTAAGTGGTCCAAAGCATGTACAGTAAAATAAGAGTATTATGTTGATGAGCTTTTGCTCAGAAAACATTTTAGAATAATATGATGATGATGATGACTGTACGGATGCCCCGTGCGTAAGTAGACTACCCGGGTGCACAGTGCTTTCGATTAACTAAAAGTGTTTTTCGTGTGAATCAAAACTGATAGGGACTTCTATCAACTTTTAGTGTTAGATTTCTGTGACAGAGGTGATACTTATCAAGGCCCTCACATCCACGCTGTACGGGGTGGGCGGCCAGGCATAGCCTGGTCGGCAAAGAAGGGCCTTGCTGTTGGTAAACAGCTAAATAAGTGTAGTGGGGTTTTTAGAGGCGAAATC
Source organism: Mastigoproctus giganteus (assembly GCF_048544385.1). Taxonomy (NCBI): domain Eukaryota; kingdom Metazoa; phylum Arthropoda; class Arachnida; order Uropygi; family Thelyphonidae; genus Mastigoproctus; species Mastigoproctus giganteus. The sequence goes on from NC_143582.1 coordinate 160,716, forward strand.
TCGAGCATTTCTGTCCCCTTTCAGATAGGAATAGGACTCTGTGAGATTTGAACTTGTTGCGACATTCTCTTGTTGTGTACTGTATTTTGTGTTTTATTTTGTGTATTATTGTTGTTAAATGAACATGGCTACACGATCTAAAGATCCAAGCCAGCCAAGAGAGGCAATGGATGCTGTTCATTTGGCAGAGGGAGTTTCCTCTCCACCAAAATTGAGACCATTGTCGGTCAGATTGGAGTGAATGGAAGGTGATGAACCAGGAGCTTCGAGTCAGGGAATCATGAGTGAAGTTGAAGAAATGATGAGTGTTGATGTTGCTCAACGTTGTGCAAAAACCGACTAAGGGTTGAAATTGAAGAAGAAGATGAAGGAGTGGATGAAGCCTTTGCAGAAATTAAGCAAGTGAGAAAGCAATTACACGAGTTTATGTTCAGGGATTCGAATAAGGTTAATAGAGCCTCCATGAATTCAATTCTAGAGATGTGGGACGCTCTGGAATCCAAGGCTTTAAAGATGTATGTGGAAAATCAAGTCTTGCGTGCTAGGCTGCGTGAACGGGAGATGATGGGCCAAGTAAAGGACACTTTTGCTGAGGTGGTGAAAAGAAGCGAGGCAGTAAAGGTGAAGAAGAGTACAGAGAGGCATGCTGTTTTTATAAAGTCTAATGTGGAACATCTAAAGACTAGTGAAGATGTCCAGCAAGAAGTTTTGAAGCATGTCAGGCCAGAATTGAAAGAGGTCAAGGTACAAGCCTTTCGAACCATACGAGGTCAGGGTATAGTTCTGGAGGTGGATTCCAAGGGTGATTTGGATCAAGTAATGAAGTGTGATGCCATTAAGAACAGAGGCATGCGGATTGAAGTGCCCAGGAAACAGGGCTGCAGGCTGATAGTCTATGATGTGGACGGAGAAATACAGAAAGAACAATTCCTGGAACAACTATATGAGAAGAACGTTCATGAGCTGCAGGTGGAAAAGAGTCGGTTTATTCAAGAAACAGTGATAAGATCAGTGGCAAAAGTGTACGATAAAGGCAAAAAATTGGATAATCGAAATTCCTGAAGTAACTAGAAGGTTCTTGGTGGAGAGGGGACGAGTGTATATAAATTGGAGTAGTTACAGGATAAAAGATATAGTTATTGTTACAAAATGTTTTAAATGTTTAGCCTTTGGACATGTGTCGCGAAATTGTAAATCTAAGTTAACATGTGGGCATTGCGCTGGAGAGCGTCACCTCTTCAAAGAATGTCCTAAGCGAAAAGAAGACGCCAGATGTGCGAATTGTGTGTGGAGGGGTGGGAAAGCTTACCATTCGGTGAGAAGTAGAGAATGCCCGGAGTTCCAGAGATTTATGGATCAGTTAAAAAGGAAACCTGTTAATGGGTAGTACGCCTAATAACAGAGGTAGTGCAAAAATTAAAATATTTCAGGTGAATGGTCAGCTTTGCAGATGGCGGAAAGGACAAGAAGAGAGACATGTGATCTTCCAGTGCAGGAGCCCTATAGAGTAGCGATGGCTGTGCGAGGATATCCTTTAGAGTACAGGATTGCACAGAATGATAAGGATTGCCAAGCAGCTGTGGTGATATGCAACCCGGACCTGGTGGCCACTCAGGTGAATGGATTAACGTTTACACATGGTGTCTGTGTGGAAATTGTGTGCAGGCTGGTCAGATTCTATGTAGTGAGTTTGTACTGTCAGTTCCGGGAAGAACCGGATAGATATCTGGAGTACATATCAAGGGTGTGTCATGTGCTAAAAGGTACGAAAATAGTGTTTGGTGTGGATACCAACGCTAAATCCAAGATGTGGTATAGCACAGAATGTGATGCTCGGGGCACTCTTTTTGAGGAGTGTCTGGTGTTCTGTCGCCTGGAGGTTGCGAATCGTCCGCGATTCCCAAGTACTTTCTCTACTGTGAATGGTGATTCTAATATTGATATAACAGTGGGTACAGCTAATGTTGTGCCATTGATTCAGGTATGAGTGTTTGGGAGGGTTGGACGACGAGTGATCACCGGGTGATAGGATATGAGCTGGTAGCTCATGACAGAGGCTTGTTGGAAGAAACGCCTAACCTAACACCTTGATAAGAAAATCAATAAAGTGGGACAGATTTAACAGAATAATTCAGGAGTGGCTATCAGGGAAGTAGAGTGTATACTCCAACAGTAATGCCGAAGGCAAGGCAAAATTTTTAACTGATATGTTGAGAAATAATTAAACTAAAATCCTGCCCATGGTGGACAAACGAACTGACTGTCTTACGACAGGCTGTATATCGAGCTAGGAGACAGTACCAGCGGCATCGGAACTGGGGTCATTCTGAGGATAATTACAAGAGAACCATGGCAACTCGGAAGAGAGAAACCTGGCGATTGTTTGTAAAAGAATCGGGGAGAAATGATCCCTGGGGTTTGCTATATAAGTTGTCAAGAGATAAACTGAGAAGTTTGGAGGTATTTAATACAATTCAAGAGGATTCTACTGAGACTATTGGCTGGGAGGATTCAGTAGATGCAATATTAACCAGGCTGTTCCCGGTTGACGATCCCATCTTAGACTCACAGTGCCAATTCGAACTGCGGAGAAAAAAATCAGTATTATGTAGTTAGAGGTAATACCATGGCGTTTACAATAGACGAACTGGCAGGGGTGTTAAAGAAACTTAATTTTGCAAAATGTCCAGGATTAGATTTGATTGAGAATTCATTTATAGTGAGGTTTTTTAAGTTGATACCTAACATGTTACTTTTGTTATATAATAAGTGCTTAGAGGAAGGACTGTTTCCATCGAAACGGAAGATTGCTTTATTGAGGCTAATTAGGAAGCCTGGGAAACCTTTAATTGCGCCTAAGTCGTACCGTCCAATTGCTTTGTTGGCTACTCTGGGGAAAGTGTTAGAGAGGTTAATGGCAATACGTTTACAAGAATTGTTAGAATGCCATGACATGATTACACCTAATCAGTATGGTTTTACACCGGGGAAATCGTGCGAGGATGCTCTTCTGGATTTTCATACATACATTTCAAACTCTGATTCAAAATATGAACTTGCTATATATATAGATTTTGAAGGTGCGTTCGACTCAGTATGGTGGGAGGCAGCTCTTTCTCAACTGTGTCCTGCTGAGTGTTCTAAGCAGTTATACAGTCTGTTCAGGAGTTATTTTTCTGAGAGATATGTGACTGTAAGGTCTAAACATTTTCTCCTTCAAAGACAAATCACCCGAGGTTGCCCTCAGGGCTCTGTATTAGGTCCTTCCATTTGGAATTTGGTGCTACAGAACTGGCTGGTTCGACCACAAGTAAATTGTCACGTGATAGCTTTTGCTGATGATGTCACATTAATTGTGGCAGGTCGATCACGAAACGATTTGGAGCAAAATGCAAACCGTGTAATAAATGATATTAATACCTGGGCACAAGGATTTAAGCTTGCCATTAGCCCCCAAAAGACCAAAATGATGCTTTTTAAAATAAAACTTGATTTGGGACGACCGCCGCAAATAAAATTCAATGGGAGACAGTTGACTATGGTTTCTGAAACTAAATACTTGGGGCTCATTATTGTTCACAAGTTGTCTTATTATGCGCATATAACACATCTACATAGCAAGATCAGGAAATTTGCCGGTTATATTATAAGAGTATCAAGAGGAGATTGGGGTGTGTTCAATAAAACTTTATTTTTATATTATAAGATGGTGTTTCTGTCTATGGTTACGTATGCAGCGGCAGTTTGGTCTCACAGAGTGGCTCTTGTTAGATTTCAGGCTAAATTAAACTCAATACAAAGACCAATGCTTCTCAGTATATTAAGGGTATGTAGAACTGTAGCTACGACTGCACTTCAAGTGATGGCTGGGGCAGTCCCCTTGGATTTGTTCGTGGCTTATCGAGGGCTGTGCTATGGCATTAAGAAGAAAATATCTACTAGACTTGTTGGCATAGAAGTTGACATAAATTCTGACATTAAGAGGGAGAAGAGAAGATGTTTAAATGAGATTGTTAACTTGTGGCAAACAAGATGGGACACTGTATCTTCTGGTCGAGTGACAAAGAAATTTATTCCTGATGTTACCTTTTTAAGTGACAGAACAGTTCGAAGCTGGTTTGCACCAAGTTTACAAACATCATTTTTAGTAACAGGTCACGGCTCGATGAAAGCGAAATTATTTCAGTTGGGACTTTCGGATACAGATCTCTGTTTTTGTGGTGAGGTTGAAAGTTGGCACCATATATTATATGTGTGTACAATTTATGATAATGTCAGGGAAATAATCAGGGAAATCATTGCTGAAAATGAGTTAGGTCGGAAAGTGGTGTTCTTATCTAATAGGAGTGTATTTCAATTATTCCAGGATTTTGCAAAGGGAGCCTTTGAACTGAGGAAATGCCTGTTAAACAGTTGAACCAAAATAGTGTGTTGAAAACATTACTGAAGTGTGTCCAGAATGCCCAAGAGACTAATGGTGATGATGAGGAGGATTTTTTATTATTATTATTATTATTTATTTATTTAATTTTTTAAATTTTTTTTTATTTATTTTCTTTATATAAATATATATATATATATATACACATTTTTTTTTTAAAGCTTTGGATTGGGCCCCCAGAGGGTTGTTTTTTTTTAAGTGTTGTTGTCTCATAACCTGAGACCTTATGCGTCCCATCTACTGGAACTGGCCCACCTTCCCGTGGTATGGACGAGTATCTAGAAGCAGCCTTCCTGGTGATAGCTGCTTCCGGGTAGCCATGAGGTCAGCATAACACAACAACATAACATGCATTAAACTACACGAACATTGCACTATTACACGCTGGCCTGTTTTGCAGAGTTTGTTCAACGTACAGAGAAACGAGGTGGATTTTAACGGACGTTCTAGGAGCCACCCTACTTATACACACACATGTCCACATGTCCACATGTGGCCCAAAGGTACTTACTGTACAAAACAAAGAAAGGTTTTCCAGCAGAGATTCCGGGGATGTGGGCATGTCCAGATAGAGCAAGGACTTATGGCCCTGCTGATGTGAAGGTGGAAAGGAAGCGATTAGACGGCGAAATTATTAAGATCTGGCAGGCGCGGTGGATGCAGTCTGAAGCAGGACGAGTAACCTATGGGTTTATGCCGGATGTGCAGTGCCAGAGAAAGGGAGAGTGGCCTCTGCTTAGTCTGTATCCAACAATGATGGTGACTGGGCATGGGCTTAAGGCCCGATTAGCTCAATTTGGATTGAGTGAGAGTGGAGATTGCGGGTGCGGCGAACTAGACAAGTGAACATTTGCAGTTGTGGTGTCCTCTATATGAGGGTCGTCGGTGTAGATTGCGATTGGCAATGGGTGAAACTGTCGAGCCATATGGAATCTTTCAAAATCGGCAAAGCTTTAATGCTTTTTTGCAGTTGGTACAGGATGTGTTTAGGGTGAGACCAGTAGTTTTACCTGTTTAATAAGCTGTAAATATGTACATTGATGTTTTAATGGGTGTATATAGATGGTATATTTATGTTGATAGTTTTACAAATGGAATGTATATAAAGGTTTTACACTTAGGTTTAATGAGTTCGTAGGGAAATTTTAGAGCAGCGAGAATTGTATTCTCAAAGATAGATAGTAGAGGACCTACCTCCTCGTGGTAAGGATTGACATGCGGCTAAAGGCCCAAGTGTAAATATAGTGTTGACTTATTTTATAGAGATATATGTTGATCAGCTATTGCTCAGGGAACATTTTAGGTGAATATGATGATGACTGTATGGATAACAAGATTGGCCAGATGTTGAAAGGCATTCCAGTCAGCCTGATCAATCTTCCACCGTGGTAAACTAAATGGCAGACACGGTCTTCCACTAGTTAGGGTGGTTATCACGGGGAAGTGATCGCTTCCATATGGATTTTCTTCTACCTCCCAAGTAAGTGAAGGAAGGAGAGAAGGGGAGCAGATAGAAAGATCAATGGCAGAGAAGGTACGGGTAGGCATGTGGAAGAAGGTGTTTGTTCCCACATTTAAGAGGGAGAGGTCATTGTCAGTGAGCATATGCGCTATGACTCGTCCCCTTCCATTGATGTGAGCACTGACCCACAGAGTATTATGTCCATTGAAATCCCCAAGAATTAAACAAGGGGAAGGCAATTGCATGATAAGATCATCAAGGCCTTTCTGGCAGATGGCAATCCCAGGTGGCAAATAGACAGAGCAGACAGTTAAAAGGAACCCCACTGTAAGGCGAATTGCTACAGCCTCAATGCTAGTTGTAAGCTGCAAAGGCTGAAATGGGATCTGGTTGCCGATTAGGATTGCGACTCCTCCGTGAGCAGGACCATCCACAATTCTATCCTTACGAATGATGGTAATGTTATGCATGGTGGGGTCATCATTTGCCTTTAAGTAAGTCTCCTGTATGCAAAAGCAAGCTGGTTTGTGCTTTTGCAGGAGTGTCTTGATGTCATCAGTATTTTGCTGGAATCCACGACAGTTCCACTGTTGGAATTTCGCCATTATTTTGGCTTGTTGGGTCCATCAGGCGGCTTCCGAGGTGCTGAGGGCTTACCTTTTTCAGTTTTGGCTTTATCCTTCCTGGGGAAGTATGGACGCTGTCCAGTGTCCATTTCCTCCTCAGCAAAGAGCTCCAAAACTGAGTCTTCTTGTACCTCCTTCTGCTCGACATCCATGTTTTCTTGGGTATTAAGGGGTGCTTCACCTTTCTTATTATTTTCGTTTGCAATTGCTTTTGTTACTTGAGGGGCATTAGGAGGTACCGATATAGGAGTGGCAGCTGATTGGTCCTTCTGTACAGGTTTTTGGGAGCTTAAAAGATAACGTGCAATGGGAGTAAATGATTCTTTTGAGGGATGGACATGTCCGTCTCATGGTATTGGAATTCACTAATGTGATCCAAGGCTAACTCTATTGCGTGTAGCTCTGCAGTAAATATGCTGCATTCAGAGGGAATCTGCTCCGATGTAGTGCTGTCTGTAAAGACAACAGCAGATCCCACATATGATTCCGACTTCGAGCCGTCTGTGTAAACTGGCGCGAAGTCAGAATGTTCAGCTCGGTGTGCTGAATAAAGCTGCAGGTAGACAGCCGATGGAGTGTTCGACTTTCCCCAATTTTTGAGGGACAAGTCACATATTGGAATATGAGCATGCCAGGGTGGAAGGGGTTGCTTCGGTGTTTGGGCAACCTTGTCTACCTTGATGTCAAGTTCTATGAGTAGCTCTTGTAGACGAATACCAAAAGGACGATTAGCAGTCTTACGGGTATTGTACAAATTTTCCCATCGTGGCTCAAAAACGGATAGCCACGTAGGATAGTCTGGCAGGGATTTCAGTTTAAAAGCGTACTTTAGAGACAACTGCTTACGTCGAAGCGATAACGGTGGTTCGTTTGCTTCGACGTATAAACTCTGGACAGGAGATGTTCTATATGCTCCAGTAGCGATACGAAGAGCCTGGTGATGGACAGTGTCCAGCCATCGAAGGGCACTGTCTCTGGCTGAAGAATATACCTGGGACCCACAATCAAGTCTGGAACTCACAAGTGCACGGTAAAGCCGAAGAAGGGTGCATCGGTCTGCTCCCCAAGATGTAGAGGAGAGCGAGCGGAGAATATTAATCCCGCGTGTGCACTTTGTGCGGAGTTAACGGATGTGATTCAAAAAAGTCAACTTTTTATCAAATACGAGTCCCAAGAATTTTTTGTCGCTGCTACTGGAATAGCATTTTGTCCGAGCCTTAATTCAAGTTCAGGATGAAGATTACGCTTACGGCAAAACTGCACGCAAACGGTCTTCTCCGGCGAGAACCTGAAGCCATTAGCAAGTGCCCAGGAATTAAGACGATCAATGGCTTTTTGCAGTTGTCTTTCAATAACCCTCATGTTGCATGACTGACAAAATATGCTAAAGTCATCAACATAGAGGGCACTGTTTACGGTAGGAGGAAGTTGTTCTGTGATGGAATTTACTTTGATGGCGAAAAGCGTGACACTTAAAACTGATCCTTGTGGTACTCCCTCCTCTTGGGTGAAGGAGCGAGAGAGTGAGGATCCCACACGAACTTGGAAAGATCGATTGGCTAAAAGGTTTTGAATAAAAAAGGGGAGATGCCCTCTTAGGCCTAGGCTATGTAAATCTTTTAAAATCCAAATCTCCAAGTTGTGTCATACACTTTGTCCATGTCAAAGAACACCGGGAAGTGGAGGAGAATCCATACGGAATATTAGATTGGATGCTTCCAATCTAATAAGATGGTCCAAAGTGGACCGGTTCCTTCGGAAGCCGCACTGGATGTCGGAGAGAAGGTCATTTGATTCGAGATACCATATTAAACGAGAATTAACCATTCTCTCCAGGATTTTGCACAGACAGCTAGTCAGAGCAATAGGACGATAATTGGTGGTGACTTTTGGATCCTTTCCTGGCTTAGGAAAGGCAAGAACGATTGCCTTTCGCCAGGAGTCCGGAAACTGCCCTTCAGTAAAGATTCTGTTATACAGAAGGACAGACAATGCATAGATTTTGGTGAAAGATGTTTAATCATTTCATAATGGATGCCATCTGGTCCAACGGCACTTGCTTCGGATAGAGCGAGGGCTCTTTTCACTTCCTGAATAGTGAAATCCCCGTTGTAGGGATAATAGCTCTTAGATTTAAAGTTAAGTGCCTGTTTTTCGATTTGATGTTTCAGGACCAGGAACTCTGGGGAATACGAAGATGTTGCGGAGATGTTAGAGAATGTTTCCCCAAGAGCATTGGCTATTGCAGTTGGATCTGCAATAGCGCATCCATTATAATCTAGGATTGAAGAAGGGTGGGATGTATATTTTCCCTTCATTTTCCGGATTTTATCCCAGACTACCTTAGAGTTGGTAGACTGGTTAATAGATGATGTAAAACGGATCCACGATTCCTTTTGACTCTGACGTCGGATATATCGTGCTTTGGCTCGTGCACGTTTAAAGGCTATAAGGTTGGTCGTGGTAGGATATCGGCGGAATATCCCCCACGCTTTGTTTTGAGCCTTTTTTGCTGCTGTGCATTGTGAATTCCACCAAGGTTTAGGAAATGGTGGAAACCGGGCAGATGTTTTTGGAACAGCATTCGCAGCTGCTTGGACAATATTTTCTGTGATGTACTTAACTGCATCATTGATAGGCTCTTGACTGACTGTGCTAAGATCAAAATTTGCCTGATGTTGAAAGGTAGTCCAGTCAGCCTGATCAATCTTCCACCGTGGTAACCTAAAAGGAAGACATGGTCTGCCACTGTGTAACAAGGTTATCACGGGGAAGTGATCGCTTCCGTATGGATTCTCCTCCACTTCCCAAGTGAGTGAAGGGAGTAGAGAAGGGGAGCAGATAGAGAGATCAATGGCAGAAAAAGTACGGGTAGGCATGTGGAAGAAGGTGTTTGTTCCAGTATTTAGAAGGAAAAGGTCATTGTCATTTAGCATATGCTCCATGACTCGTCCCTTTCCATTGATGTTAGCACTACCCCACAGGGTGTTATGTCCGTTAAAATCCCCGAGAAGTAATAAAGGGGGAGGCAGCTGCGTTAGAAGATCATCAAGGTCTGCCTGGGAGATGTCAGTCCCAGGTGGCAAATAAATGGAGCACACAGTTAATAAAAATCCCACTGAAAGGCGAATTGCAACAGCCTCTATGCTGGTTGTAATTAGCAGGGGCTGCACTGGGGTCTGGTTACCCACAAGGATAGCCACTCCCCCATGTACAGAGCCATCCGCAATTCTATCCTTTCGAAAAAATGTGATGTTGTGCATGGTGGGATCATCATTTGCCTTTAGATATGTCTCCTGCAGGCAAAAGCAAACTGGCTCGTGCTTTTGCAGGAGGGCCTTGATGTCGTCAATATTTCGCCGGAATCCACGACAATTTCATTGTAGGAATTTAGCCATTATTTTGGCTTGGTGGTTCCATCAGGCGGCTTCCGAGGTGCTGAGGGCTTACTTTTATCAGTCTTGGATTTATCTTTTTTGGGGAAGAATGGACGCTGTCCCGTGTCCATTTCTTCCTCCGTAAAGGGTTCCAAGACTGAATCTTCGGGTACATCCTTCTGCTCGACATCCATCTTTTCTTGGGTACTAGGGGGGGACTTCCCCTTTCTTATTCTTTTCTTTCATAGTTACCTTTGTTCCTTGTGGAGCATTAGGAGGTATTGATATAGGAGTGGCAGCTGATTGGTCCTTCTGTGCAGGTTTTTGTGCTGATAACCTGAATATCAACAAACCTACCTGGGCGTAGGTAGGTTTGTTGATATTCAGGGGTTTTACCGATTTCCTTGCCTCCTGGTATGATATATTTAGCTCTGCCTTCAGCCGTTGAATTTCTTTTTCTTCTTGACACCTCTGGCATGCTCGTGAATAGGCCGGGTGTTCGCCTTCACAGTTAATACAGGTGGGTTTTGCGGCTGAACATGCTGTTGTTTCGTGGTCCTTTGCACCGCATCGAGCGCATGCAAGGACTCCACGGCAGGCCATTTGAGAATGTCCATACTTCTGGCATTTAAAACACCGTAAAGGGTTCGGAACGTATGGACGCACTGAACAGTTGATGTATCCAGCTTTAATCTCATCAGGAGGTTTAGGAGAGTTAAAGGTCAGGATAACGCTCCCGGTTTTAACTATTTTTCCATCCCTTCGCGCAGTAATTCTCTTGACGGCAGTAACTCCCTGTGGTTTTAATTCAGAGCAGATTTTCTCCTCGGTTACGTCGAGAAGGTCCCACTCCGAAATGACACCTCTCGATGAATTGAGTGTTCTGTGTGGCGTCACTGTTATAGGGATTCCTCCGATTGATGTTACTCGGAGTAGATGTTCAGACTGCCTGTCATTTTTTGTTTCAATCAAGAGGTCCCCAGAACGGAGCCTCTTAACTGACTTGGGTGAACCTGCTAACCCATCTAACCCTTTTTGAATAAAAAAGGGCGACATTTTACCAATTGGTGTCTCATTGGTAGAATGCATGATTAAGAACCTTGGGACTGGCCCTGATGGTAAATCGGTTCGCTGCCTCTTTTTAGCAATAATGCTATCTGTTTCGCTTTCATTGATTTCAGATAGGGACCGGGTTGGTGCCCCTGAAGAAGTTTGTTTATCAGGATTCATAGAGTTTTTAATGGTACAATGCCCGGGCTCCCCACCCACCACGGAGCCCAAAGGGACGCCCACTACCCGGCAGCAATAAATGCGCTCGGGAGTGGGACGCCAGGGCTACCCAGACACCATACCCGCACCGCCGCCAGCCTGAATCCTGTCCCTCGGACCATGAGGATAGGGGCATGGCTTTGACACGATTGACCCTCGCAGGCGAGCCTACTAGCCGATTGATCCTAGCCGGGCCTTCCAGGACCTCCCGTCTTGTCTAAGCAGGGGCCAAAGTGGTGTATTGAAGCTGGGCCGCTCAACCACCAGGATCCCCCTTTCCGAATTTCCACGGGTCGCAGCGCACGGCAAACACGCCGGATTCGATTGATGTAAGCCTGGAACCTGGGCTGTGGGCGTTGGATGCCAGTGATGCTAGTCTGGGAGTCCAGCAGAATCACTGGGAGGTCCTCTCACCACGTACAGGTGCCCACGTCGAGGGGTAAAAAAAAAAAAAAAACTGAAAAAGACGAAGAATTCGTCTTTATCAGTTTTTTTCCAAAGAATTTTCCATTTAAAATCTATATGTATACATAATAACACATAAAACTTAATACATAAAAATGCGATCAACATGTGTGGATGTTGGATTTACTGACATTCTGTCAATAATTTCCTGTCCCTTTTTCACTTAAGAAGTCAAATAAATCCAATCCAATGTCATCACAAGAAATTGCAGTAGCTGAGGAAAAAATAATGGAAATTGTACACAAACTTGAAACTGAAAAAGATAAAAAAACTGAAAAGGGCGAAGAACTGGAAAAAATCGTGACCAAAATATTTGAGGAGGAAATGGAAAAAGATAAAGAAGCAGAAAACGATCAAATTACTGAAGAAATCTAAAGAATTTCTCTACGATGTATCTTTGAAATAATTTTAAACATCTTTGAAATCAATGAAATTTTACATGTACGTTAATGATAAAATGAAACATTTATGTTATGATATGAAACATATATGTTATGATAAAAAAATGAAACATCTATGTTATGATAAAAAAATGAAACATCTATGTTATGATAAAAAAATGAAACATCTATGTTTTGATAAAAAAATGAAACATGTATGTTTTATTAAATAATGGTTACATTATTTTAGAGTTTCTGTTTTAGAATTTCACTAAAATATTGTGTGCATAAAAATGAGGCGCCTCCGTAGCCAGGTGGGAAGGAGCAGCAGTGCATAGCACACGCTTCTTGATTAGACCGAGGTTCGAGCCCGTCACCACCAAATACGGAGGATGCGGAAAGGTCAGCGAATGACCACCGCATATTCCCGGAGCAATATGGCCTTAGTTGCTAATGCTCCTAAAAACCAAATAACAACAACAACATAAAAATGATCCCAATACAATTAGATTGAGTTTACTACCAGTTTATAACAAATTCCACTAGCAGGAAACTGGAAATTGTTTTGATAAAAAAATGAAACAAATGAATGGTGGTGGAAGGTTCAAATTTTCGGGCGAATCTATAGTTTTGAACTCGATATAATTTAACCCAACCTTCTTTAACCTACCTATCCGTAATGTGCCAAAATGATGAGTATCTATATCGGTTCTTTTATTAAATAATGGTTACATTAAGATAATATCTCTACTTTATTTTAGAGTTTCTGTTTTAGACAATTTCACTTAAATTTTGTGCGGATAAAAATGATCGCAAATCCAATTAGATTGAGTTTACTACCAGTTTATAACAAATTCCACCAGCAAGAAACTGGAAATTGTTTTATTGTTTTATGGTAATAATCCCTTATTAGTAAAATAATAAGAGGAGTGTACCTCAATATAGTGCGTAGAACACTTCCGTATGATACCCTCCAGATACTCCTCTTATTATTTTACTAATATTATTATCAACGTAGAACATATTGAGCAGTACAGCTCTGATTCATACTATCTAGGTAATAATCCCTAGAAATGTGTATTTTTCCAGTTTATTTTTATAATCACAAATGCAATTAGTTTTCTACCAGTTTATAACAGATTCCACTAGCAGGAAACTGGAAATTGTTTTTGTTTTATGGTATTAACCCCTAGAAATGTGCTTTAGTAAAATGTGACTCTGCCTTTATTTTGTTTGTTTATTCAATAAGCTACATGCACGTAGCTTTGCATGTGTTCGTTAGAAACTGGAAATTGTTTTTATTGTTTTATGGTAATAACCCCTAGAAATGTGCATTTTTATAATCGCAAATGCAAGAGTTTTCTACCAGTTTATAACAGATTCCACTAGCAGGAAAGTGGAAATTGTTTTATGGTAATAACCCCTAAAAATGTGCTTTAGCACAATGTAACTCTGCCTTTATTTTGTTCAGAAGCCAAATGTAAATGTTATGTAAATCAGAAGCCAAATGTAAATGTTAAAAGACAATACTATAAATAAAATTCAGAACTGTACTTAGTTTCTGTTTGATTAGTTTCTGTTAACGATTACTTTTACACTGCATCACATTAAAAATTCTTTGCTTGCACCTTCATAGAACTTCACTTCACTTCACTTCAACTTCACTTTGCTTGCACCTTCACTTGCGGGTTGTTAGTAAAATCATCTGCTGATTGTGTGATATTGACTGTGCAAATATAGTTTTGAAACTTCTGACTAATTATTTCTCAGTTATTTTAATTTGAGAGCAAAAAAGTCAGATGTTTTAAAATTGTAAAGGTCTAATTTTTATTATGCAGCACGACTTCAATAAACATTTTCAAGTGCAAGGAGAGGACCATTTCCACAAGAATATAGATGTCGTTTCCTATTGGCAATAATAAATTACTTTTGTATTGAAATAAAAGAGTATTTACTATTGTCGATAGGAAAAGTACATCAGTACATCAATAGAATCTTCAGAATGCCCTAAGAAGAATACAGAATGTAAATGTAAATGAAGACAAAAGGAAGAGAATCTATTCATAAACGATTTTTGTAGAGGGAAAAAATTTCATCCGCGAATTGTGCAAAAAAAAACACTTATAGTTGATATTTGTCAGTCGCTATAAAAAATAGATAATTCTGATTGTGGGAGCTCTCTCTCTCTCTCTCTCTCTCCCTCTCTCTCTACAAATTGAGAATTTGCAAATGTATGGTCCACATATCTCTTAACGCTGTAAACTTTTTTCTTTCAGAAAATCTGATAAAGAAAATCGAAGTAAAGAATCAAGTAGAAAGTAAACATTTTAGACTGAACTGAATCCAAAAACTGACATATAAACCTAAATGAAGTAAAAGTGAGTGATCTTCTTTCGTAGAATTACATTACTTTGCAATAGAAACTCTAAAAATAAAGATGTTAGAAACCATATTAGAAACCAAAATAATGTAGAAACTCTAAAATAAAGTAGAGCTATTAGAAAAATAAAATTAGAAAATCTCTTAAAAATGCTTTTTGTGGATGGAATTTCTTTAACAAAGAATTTTATCAAAACAAATTGTACAAGGGGAAATAAGTGTTTCTATATATATATATATATTTATATATATATAGAAACCCTTATTTCCCCCTTGTACAATTTTTGTTTTAATAAAATTTCTTTCATTGTTAAAGAAATTCCATCCACAAAAAGCATTTAATATCTCAACTTTATTTTAGTTTCTGTTTTAATATCTTTATTTTAGAGTTTCTGTTTTAATATCTCTACTTAGAGTTTTGACCGTAGAGAAATAGTTTGGTTTGTGTATTTTTAATTTTTACATTTTAGGTATTTTTAGTTTGTATTTTTAGTGGTATGTGTTTCTTGCTGTTGTTGTTGCTGTTCGGTTTAACGACACAAGGGCTACTAAGGCCAAATTGTGTCTCTTCATCGTTAATTGACAAAAAGCATATTGTTAGAGAAATTACATTATATGCTTCCATAAAATCCAATATGTTTTAGATATAATAAAAGTTCTTCAATATTTGCTTCATTTCCTAAGATGCGAGATAAATCAGGTGATATATTCAATGTAGAGAGTGACTGAAAATTGTTTGACCGGATGGTTGAATGTAAGGGACAATCAACCAGGAAATGACGGACTGTAAGTTGCGTCTGACAGGACGGGCACTGTGGTGGGCTTTCACCCAATAATAGAAAGATGAGTATGGTGAGTGTGTCCAATTCTGAGTCTTGCCAGTACCACATCCTCTCGTCTGTTTCTTCGGAAGCCAGACAGCCACAGCTTTGGATCTTCTTTTATCTGGTAAAGTTTATTGTTAGGGTCACTTTTCCAGGTCTGTGACCATTCATTGTAGCAGGCTTTGTGTATGACAGACTTAAAATCAGAGAAAGGAACCTGAGGATGTTGTGGGAGAACGAGTTTAGGATGTTTAGCGGCAAAGTCGGCACTTTCATTTCCCAGAATGCCTGAATGGCCAGGGATCCAGCAAAAACTAATTGACTGATTGGACACACTGCAAGCAAATAGCTGGAAATGAATCTGTTTCAATGTAGGGTGAGAAATGGAGGAATTCTTCCTTATGACAGAGACAGCACTAAGAGAATCTGTGTAAATTATGGCAGATGAGATGGAAAGCTCAATTATCTTACTAAGCGCTAATCTAATGGCATATAATTCAGCTGTGAAGACGCTGCAGGCAAGCGGTAGTGTGGCTGAAATTGTACATAAAGGAAAAACTGCCGCAGCACCTACCATACTCTCAGTTTTTGAACCATCCGTATAAACTTTACAGGCATGGTTGTCCGTAGCATGAGCTGAATGTAACTGTCTGATGTTGCAGGAAGGTATATTTTTCCCCCACTGGAGGAAGTATGTATCTTGAGAGACAGGCACATATGTCCAAGGAGCAACAGGTGTAGTTGTGTCTTGGAAGATTTCATTTAAATCGACATTCCAAGTTTGAACAAGTTCTTTGATCCTGAGAGAGGGGGGTCTAATTTCATTTGGCTTGCTCTCATAGAAGACATCCCAACGAGTATTATAGAGATACTCCCAACTTGGGTGCGATGGTAGACTCTGGATCTTAGCAGCGTAGTGAAGCAGTAGTGTTTTTCTACGCACGTGTAATAGAGGATCATGCGCTTCAATATATAGACTTTGGATCGGAGAAGTCCTGAAAGCTCCCAACGCAGTTCTCAGAGCACTGTGATGGATCATATTTAGCCGTTTTAAAGTAGTGCTACTGGCAGAGTCATACACTGGACAACCATAATCTAGCCGTGAACGGATTAAATATTCAAATGCTTTAAACAAGAAGTTCTCAAATAAGTGATGTGAGCTTGGAAATTTAGTTTGCGGTCTAATCTTAGTCCAATAAATTTAACGGTATTAACGAGAGGGATTGGAGTATTGTTTATTTGTAATTCAGGTTCAGGTTGGAGAGCTCGCTTCTTGCAAAAGTGAGTGACAGTGCATTTCTTTTCTGACAGTCTGTGAAGTCCAGGATTCTATTTTGGTTATGGCAAATTGTAGCTGCCGTTCAATGGTATTCATACTTTGAGATTGACAGGAAATAGTAAGGTCATCTGCATACATACATAAGTTTGAACAGTTTTTGGGATATTGTTTTTTTGTTTGTTTGTTTTGATTTTATTGGCGCATTAGCTGCTAAGGCTATAATGCGCCAAGACAAGGTTATTTTTAACAAAAAAATTTACAATTTCAGTGACCTAATTAGTTAGGTCACTATGTCAAAAGGTATAAAATAAAAATGTAAATTTTATACACGAGTAAAAATACTTATTGATTTTAAAAAGGTAAAAACAGCAGACACATGGTCATTGTCGGATAAAATCTGACTGAGTGTATAAGGCTCAGTCAGATGATTAAAAGCGGTAAAATGGATATTGCTAAAAGCTGGACAATCAATTAAAATGTGTCTAATTGATAAAATTGTGTCACAGGACTCACACATAGGAGGGTCATCAGCCCTCAGCAAAAAGGAATGTGTCAAATGACTATGTCCTATGCGGGTCCGGGCAAGAAAAACTTCCTCCTTACGATTCCTGCGCAGACTAGACTGCCACGGTTCAATTACAGGCTTTATTTGATATAATTTATTCGCGGTCTGTCTATTCCACGAATCCTGCCATTGGGAGTGTATCTTCTGCTGTATTATTTGCCTGTAGTCTGCATAGGGGACTGACAGGCAGCGATAATTATTGGGGATTGCTGACTTGGCTGCGGAGTCAGCCAAATCATTTCCCTTAATCCCAATGTGGCTGGGAATCCAGCAGAAGCGGATATCATATTCACGTTCATGGAGAAAGTGAATCTTCTGCTGAATGCTAGACAGAACCGGATGAGGATTATACCTCACAGATATTAAAGCCTGTAACACACTGAGAGAGTCGGAATATAAAATGAACCGTTGGTATTGGCATTCACTAATGTGATCCAAGGCTAACTCTATTGCGTGCAGCTCTGCAGTAAATATGCTGCATTCAGGGGGAATCTGCTCCGATGTAGTGGTGTCTCTAAAGACAGCCGCAGATCCCACATATGATTCCGCCTTCGAGCCGTCTGTGTAGACTGGCGCGAAGTCGCAATATATTCAGTTCGGTGTGCTGAAAAAAGCTGCAGATAGACAGACGATGGAGTGTCCGACTTTCCCCAATTTCTAAGGGACAAGTCACATGCCGGAACATGAGCATGCCAGGATGGAAGGGGTTGCTTTGGTGTTTGGGCAACCTTGTCTACCTTGATATTAAGTTCTATGAGTAGCTCTTGGAGACGAATACCAAAAGGACGATTTGCAGTCTTACGGGCGTTGTACAAATTTTCCCATCGTGGTTCAAAAACGGATGGCCACTTAGGATGGTCTGGCAGGGATTTCAATTTTAGAGCGTAGTTTAGAGACAACTGCTTACGTCGAAGCGATAACGGCGGTTCGTTTGCTTCGACGTATAAGCTCTGGACTGGAGATGTTCGATATGCTCCAATAGCGGTACGGAGAGCCAGATGATGGACAGGATCCAGCCAACGAAGTACACTGTCTCTGGCCGAATTGTATACCAGGGACCCGTAATCTAGTCTGGATCGTACAAGTGCACGGTAGATGCGTAGTAGGGTGCATCGATTCGCACCCCAAGGTGTAGAGGAAAGAGAGCGCAGAATATTCTGCCCTCTTGTGCACTTTGTACGGACTTCACGGATATGATCCAGAAAGGTCAACTTTTTGTCAAATACGAGTCCCAAGAATTTGGTATCCGCTACTACTGGAATAGCATTTTGTCCGAGCCTTAATTCAGGTTCAGGATGAAGATTACGCTTACGACAAAAGTGTACGCAAACGGTCTTCTCCGTCGAGAACCTGAAGGCATTTTCAAGTGTCCAGGAGTTGAGACGATCAATGGCTTTCTGCAGTTGTCTTTCAATAACCCTCATGTTGCATGACTGAAAAAATATGCTAAAGTCATCAACATAGAGGGCACTGTTTACAGTTGGAGGAAGTTGTTCTGTGATGGAATTTACTTTGAGGGCAAAAAGCGTGACACTTAGTACTCATCCTTGTGGTACTCCCTCCTCTTGGCTAAAGGAACGAGAGAGTGAGGATCCCACACGAACTTGGAAAGATCGATTGGCTAAAAAGTTTTTAATAAAAATGGGGAGTTGCCCCCTAAGACCCAGGCTATGCAGATCTTTTAAGATGCCAAATC
The DNA here is from genome assembly GCF_048544385.1 of Mastigoproctus giganteus. NCBI lineage: Eukaryota > Metazoa > Arthropoda > Arachnida > Uropygi > Thelyphonidae > Mastigoproctus > Mastigoproctus giganteus. The sequence goes on from NC_143582.1 coordinate 179,479, forward strand.
TCCAGGTTGTGTCATACGCTTTCTCCATGTCAAAGAACACCGACACCAAGTGTTCGCGTTTTAGGAAACCATCCCGGCAGGATGTTTCCAGTCTAATAAGATGGTCCAAAGTGGACCGGTCCCTTCGGAAGCCGCACTGGATATTGGAGAGAAGATCATTTGATTCTAAGTACCATATTAAACGAGAATTGACCATTCTCTCCAGGATTTTGCACAGACAGCTAGTCAGAGCAATAGGACGATAATTGGTAGTGACTTTTGGATCCTTTCCTGGCTTAGGAAAGGCAAGAACGATTGCCTTGTGCCAGGAATCTGGAAACTGCCCTTCAATAAAGATTCTGTTATACAGAGAGAGCAGATAATCCATAGATTTTGGTGAAAGATGTGTAACCATTTCATAATGGATGCCATCTGCTCCAACAGCACTTTCTTTGGAAAGGGCGAGGGCTCTTTTCAGTTCCTCAATAGTGAACGACCCATTATAGGGATAGATATTCTTTTGACTTAAAATTAAGTGCCTGTTTTTCGATTTGATGTTTCAGAACCAGGAACTCTGGGGAATACGAAGATGTTGCGGAGATGTTAGAGAATGTTTCCCCAAGAGCATTGGCTATTGCAGTTGGATCTGCAATAGCGCATCCATTATAATCTAGGATTGAAGAAGGGTGGGATGTATATTTTCCCTTCATTTTCCGGATTTTATCCCAGACTACCTTAGAACTGGTAGCCTGGTTAATAGACGATGTAAAACGGATCCATGATTCCTTTTGACTCTGACGGCGAATGTAGCGTGCTTTGGCTCGTGCACGCTTGAAGGCTATTAGATTTACAGTGGTAGGATAACGGCGGAATATCCCCCATGCTTTGGTTTGAGCATTTTGTGCGGCTGTGCATTGTGAATTCCACCAAGGTTTGGGAAATAGTGGAAACCGGGCAGATGTTTTTGGAACGGCATTCGCAGCTGCTTGGACAATATTTTCTGTGATGTACTTAACTGCATCATTGGTGGGCTCTTGACTGACTGTGCTAAGATCAAAATTTGCCTGATGTTGGAAGGCAGTCCAGTCAGCCTGATCAATCTTCCACCGTGGTAACCTGAAGGGAAGACATGGTCTCCCACTGTGTAACAAGGTTATCACGGGGAAGTGATCGCTTCCGTATGGATTCTCCTCCACTTCCCAAGTGAGTGAAGGGAGTAGAGAAGGGGAGCAGATAGAGAGATCAATGGCAGAAAAAGTACGGGTAGGCATGTGGAAGAAGGTGTTTGTTCCAGTATTTAGAAGGGAAAGGTCATTGTCATTGAGCATACGCTCTATGACTCGTCCCTTTCCGTTGATGTTAGCACTACCCCACAGGGTGTTATGTCCGTTAAAATCCCCGAGAAGTAATAAAGGGGGAAGCAACTGCGTTAGAAGATCATCAAGGTGTGCCTGGGAGATGTCAGACCCAGGTGGCAAATAGATGGAGCACACAGTTAATAAAAATCCCACTGAAAGGCGAATTGGAACAGCCTCTATGCTGGTTGTAATTAGCAAGGGTTGCACTGGGGTCTGGTTACCCACAAGGATAGCCACTCCCCCATGTACAGAGCCTTCCGCAGTTTTTGGGATTGGTATTGATATTGTTATTTCTGGCGCAAGGGCTACTAGGGCCATATTGCGCCTATCAAGGGTAAAGAGAGTTCAGATATTGTGATTATAAAATCATGTCAGATGCGGTCATATAGCTGTATCTCTTTGAGGAAGCAGAAAAATTCTATTAGATTTGCATCATTGCCTATAATGTGACGAAGTGTTAAAGGTTCTTGAAGATTTCGTAGAGTACCGAATGAGGCTTTTCTGCAGCAGTATATAGTGTACAGTCAATGAGAATGTGTTTGATAGTGAGAAAAGAGTTGCAGTGAGTACACTTTGGAGGATCGTCTCCTGTGAGTAGATAAAGATGGGTGAGGTGACTGTGACCGATTCGCGCTCTGGACAAGACGACTTCTTCCCTTCTGTTTACACGGAAACTGGAAGCCCATAACTGTGGTTCAGATTTTATTTCCAGGAGCTTGTTCTGCAGTTGAGCTTGCCACAGAAGTGTCCACTGTTCTTTACATACATGTCTTATATAGGATCTACAGTCAATATACGGAATGTAGTAATTCGTCGATGCTATGTTGGATGATTGGTTTGCTGCATAATCCGCTTTTTCATTCCCTGATATCCCCATGTGGCCTGGGATCCAACAAAAGATGACTATTTGCTGGTGTTCTTGGATATGCATCAGCTGAGATTTTATTGTTGCTATTACAGGATGTGTTGGCGAGGAGGAATTTTGCAAGGCTATAAGTGCACTCTGTGAGTCTGTATATATCACAGTTTTTTGGATGGACAGATGGAGGATATTTTCTAAGGCAAGGTTGATGGCACATAATTCTGCTGTATAACTGCTGCATTCAGTGGGGAAGGAAACAGAGATAGTGTTATGGGGAAAGACGGCTGCAGCCCCGACTCCACTTTCAGACTTTGATCCATCAGTGTATACTTTTGTAAAATGTGGATAATTTTGTGTGTGAGCAGTATGGAGTTGTTGCATGTTGGTATTAGCAAGTGAATGTTTTCCCCAGCTTAGGAAATAGCTGTCACAGGATGCTTTAATAGAATACCATGGAGGATCTGCACTGTTTGAATCTTGGAGGACTTTGTCAAGATGTATATTCCACATTTGCGATAATGCCTGCAATCTGATGCCAGTAGGTTGAACTGCTCTAGGTTTGTTTCTATAGTGCATAAAGAACTGTGGATCATTAAGTATTGGCCTAATGGGGTGAGTAGATATACTTTGAATTTTGGCCGCATAGTTTAGGAGTAACATCTTTCTCCTGAGTCTGAGGGGAGGTTCATGGGTTTCAATATAAAGACTTTGTAGTGGCGACGTTCTATAAGCACCTACAGCAATCCTGAGGGCAGAATGTTGAATAGGGGCAAGACATGATAACGCGCTTTCCCTAGCAGAATCATACACCGGGGCACCATAATCAAGGCGAGATCTGATTAGGGCTCTATATAAGTGAAGTAGGGTGCAACGATCTGCACCCCACGATATAGAAGAAATAACTCTTAGTAGATTCATTTTTTTCTGGCAAACAGTCCGTAGATGTCTAATGTGTTCTTTAAAGTTCAATTTATTGTCAAAAATCACACCAAGAAGACGAACGCTGTTCACAACTGCGACAGGTTGGTTTCTTAAATGTATTTCAGGATCTGGGTGCATCTTTCGTTTGTTACAAAAATGAATGACACTAGATTTCTGATAGGACAGTCGGTAACCATTCTGTGTCATCCATAGTTCGATATTATTGATTGATGTTTGAAGTTGCCTCTCAATAAAACTCATGTTTTGTGAACTGCAAGAGACCGTCAGATCATCGGCATATAGGTATGAAGTCACTGTATTGGGAATAATTTTAGTCAACTGATTTATTCTTATTGCAAACAAAGTTGCACTAAGAACAGAGCCCTGAGGGACTCCTTCTTCTTGTATATATGTTTTGGAAAGGACTTGCCGATAGCGAACTTGAAAGGTCCTCTGCTGTAGGAAATTCTGTGTGAAATGAGGTAATTGACCTCTCAGATCCAGGGAATGAAGATCTCTCAGGATGCCAAAACGCCAAGTGGTGTCAAAGGCTTTCTCTATATCGAGACATGCCATGACGAGATGCTTATTTTGAATAAATGCATTCCTAATATTAGTTTCTGCTTTGATCATAAGATCCAGTGATGATCGGTTTTTCCTGAAACCAAACTGATTATCAGATATCATGTTTTGGGAATCAAGGTACCATGTTAGTCTACGGTGTATTATTTTTTCTAGGGTTTTACTTAAGCAGCTGGTGAGAGAAATGGGTCTATAATTATTAGGCATAGAGAGATCTTTCCCTGGTTTGGGTATTGCCAGTACAAAAGAGTGACGCCAAGAACTGGGGAATGAATGTTCTATGAAGATGCGATTATAGAATGTCAGAAGCGAAGATAGCGATTTATTATCTAGATGCTGTAGCATTATGTTGTATATTCCATCAGGGCCAGCAGCGCTGTTCCTTGCAGTGGATAGAGCCTCTTGAAGTTCTAGCATAGTGAGTGGTTGATTGTACGGTAGAAAGGATTTGGTTCTGAAATTCAGGTGGGATTTTTCGGCTGAAGTCTTAATCTTTTGAAATGATGATTCGTATGCTGTTGATTGAGATAACTGTGAAAATACTGCGCCTAGGGCATCTGCAATCTCTGCAGGAGTAGACAGTTCCAGCCCGTTCCAGGTGATAAGTGGAGAGGACAATGGGTGAAATTTGCCATTTAATTGCCTGATTTTTTTCCATATAATTCTTACGTCAGTATTTTTATTAATTTCAGTTGCGAATCGAATCCAAGAGTCTTTTTTTGCTTTTTTCCTAATATGGCGGGCCTTAGCTCTAAGTTTTTTGTAGTTTATCAAGTTAGCAGTGGTAGGGTATTTACGGAATAAATTCCAAGCACGGTTTTTTTCTTTTTTTGCATTTCTACAGTCCTCATTCCACCAGTAGTTTCTGCTTTTACGGATGCTTGACTGTGATTGAGGAATGGCAGTAGATGCAGCTACTAGGATCTGTTTTGTAATATGGTTGGCAGCTTTGTCAATTGGTTGATATTCAATGATCTGGTTGTCAAAGGATACATGGGAAGCGTACTTTGTCCAATCTGCCTTAGAAAATTTCCATTTTTTGCTGGTTTCTGAAGTTATGCAGAGTGAAGTTTGTATTTTACAGATTATTGGGTAGTGGTCACTATTGAATGGATCGTCCAGAGCAGTCCACTCAATACTAGGAAAGAGGATAGGAGAGCAGATGGACAGGTCTATTGCAGAGACTGATCCTGTTGGGAGATGGAAATAAGTTGGAGAGCCTGTATTTAATATGGTTAGATTTTGTCTGTCGACAAGCATTTCAATGAGTTGTCCTCGGGCATCTGTGTTGGGAGATCCCCACAATGGATTATGTCCATTGAAGTCGCCCAATAAACAGAAAGGAGTTGGCAACTGCAAAATGAGATCTTGAAGTTCTTGAAACGTACAAGGATCACTGGGTGGCAGGTAGATGGAAACCAGTGTTAGGTTAATGCCAATCGCTATTCGCGTGGCAACGGCTTCAATGGCAGTTTGTAGCGGAATGCGTTTACAAGGGACTCGTGAGTCCACGAGTATGGCTACCCCTCCATGAGCATTTGTGGTTGTAGGTCTGTCTTGCCGAAAGAGAGTATAATTTGTTATCGAGGGAGACAACTGCGGTGTTAAATATGTCTCCTGTAAGCAGATTCCAATTGGATTATGGTTCATAATTATTTCATGGATGTCATCAATATTGCTGCGAAAGCCTCTGCAATTCCATTGTACGATGTTTTTCATTGTTTGGATTTATATGGAGTAGCTGCATCTGTCTGCTTTTTGGAAATCTGTTTCAGGCGGTCAGCTTTCATCTTCTCTCTCTTTGAAAAAACAGGTCTGGTTTCTATTTCGTCTTCTGGATGGATTTCCAGAATGGTTTCATTTTCTTCTTGATTGCAAGCCTCATTTGTGTCCATAGCGGAAGAGGATTCAGCATGCTGCTTATTAATGGGATCAGAATTTTCTTTTTGAGCAGGTCTTACGGAAGTTGTAGCAGCAACAGGTGGTATCGTAACTGGTGTGTTACAAGATCTGGTTGAAGTCTGTTCCTTTGAGGACTGTGGTACGGAAGAGAGTATAGATGGAGCCCACTCAGAAATAGAAATGTTTGGTGGTATTGATGTGTCAGTCTGAACAGATATTGTATGAAATCTTTTGGTAGCATCAGCATATGTATGTTTTGGTATCACTTGCTGTATTTGTTTCCTTGCTTCTGAAAATGAGACTTTTTTTTCTACCTTGTACTTCTGAATTTTCTTTTCATATTTCCATTGGTCACATGTTTTAGAAAAGGCTGGGTGGTTGCCTTTGCAATTAGGGCAGAGTGAGGACTGTGATTTACATTCAGCTTGGGCATGCTCCTTCGAGCCACAGTTAGGGCCTACAGCATCACCTCGACAGACTGTTTGGGAGTGTCCGAATTTCTGACATTTATAACATCTTAATGGATTTGGAATATACGGGCGAATGCGACAGTTCAGATACCCGGCTTTCACCGATGTAGGTAGGTTTGGTGAACTAAATGTCAGTATGATGCTTCGAGTTGGGATGAGTTCGCCATCTTTCTTCAGCATAATTCTTTTCGCCTGTGTGACCTTCTGATTTTGCAATTCATTTACAATTTCCTCCTCTGAGACATTCATTAGGTCCCATTCTGAGATGACACCTTTGGAGGTATTGAGTGTAGCATGTGGTGACACCTTGACTGAAATTCCACCAAATGTGGAGAGTTTCAGAAGGGACTCAGAGTGTTTGGAACTGGTGGTCTCAACCAGTAGGTCGCCAGATTTAAGACGTCTCACCATTTTCGGGGAACCTGCTACACTTTCCAGACATTTCTGTATGAGAAATGGAGATAGATTGCCTATGGCCTGGTTTGTTAAAGAATGCAAGATCAGGAAACTTGGATGTTCTATTCTGCAAGCATCTGTCTTCAGTCTCTTTCTGGTGTTTGCGTCATCATCGGGATGGTGCAAATCCATTGAATTAGGATTTGCTGTCTGGATCGGGGGAAAGTTGTCGAAATCCATGTTTTGCTCCTTTTGGCCCTGGGGGTTTGCTTTACCACCCAGGTTTCCGGCCCCGCCACGGGGAGGCAGGAGCAGTGCCATGAGGTGACCAAGCGGCTGTGTTAGTAAGTTAGTACTAATAGAAAAAGGAAACAGAAAGGTGGTTTTCCTTTCTGGGCTTCTGCCTACTCTTTGTAGTGCGAGACAGCTACTCTAATATAGAAATAAAGAGAACGGTGTTTGAAACTAAAAATATAAACTGCTTGCTTAAATTCTCTTTTTAGAAAACGCTTTCAGAGATGCACTATAATCGCTTGGCCACGGAACGCTTGGCACCCGGGGCCAGTTTTTGGGATATCTCGTGTTATGCTGCTAACTCGGATTGAAAACAGTGTTGGACTAGGTATTGATCCCTGCGGGACTCCCTCTTCCTGAATGTGAGATGTAGAGAGGACGTTTTTGTATCGGACTTGAAAAGTGCGCAATTGCAGGAAATTCTGAATTATTTCTGGCAAATGACCCCTAAGCCCCAGATGGTAAAGGTCCATAATAATACCATGCCGCCATGTAGTATCAAATGCCTTTTCAAGATCTAAATTGACCATGACTAGATGTTGTTTCATGACAAAGGCATTTCGGATATGAGACTCGGCTTTAATGAGCACATCTCGTGTTGATCTATTTTTTCGAAAGCCATACTGGTGATCTGGAAGGAGATTCTCTGACTCCAGGATGTAAGTGAGCCTAGTATGAACCATTCTTTCGAAATTTTTTTCCATGCAGCTCGTAAGAGATATTGGCCTGTAGTTTTCAACACAGGAATGATTTTTTCCTGGTTTTGGTAAGGCGATAATGAACGAATGGCGCCATGAAGATGGATAGGTATTTTCAGAGTAGATCCGATTGTAAAAAATTAATAGGGTTCTCAAGTCTTCTCCAAGTAAAAGCTTTAACATAATGTAATGAACTCCATCTGGACCTGCAGCACTATTGGAAGATCTGTTTAATGATTCTTGAAGTTCTATTAACGTAAACGGTTGGTTGTACGGGAATGAACAGCGCGTGGAGAAGTTCGTTTTATACCGTTCTGCACCTGCTTTGATATTCTGGAAGGAGGAGGCATAGTGGGCAGAAGCTGATATTTTTGCAATTGATTCTGCTAATGCATTTGCAACTTCTTCAGGAGTAGAAATGTCTTTCCCTTTCCAATGAAGTATCGGAGAGCGCAGCCGAGCAAATTTGCCATTTAGTGCCTGTATTCTTTTCCAGATGACTTGTGTGTCCGTGTCTTTGGTAATGGTGGAGGCAAAAGCAATCCATGAATCCCGTTTCGCTTTCCGCCTAACTTGTTTTTTGCTTTTAGTCTTTTGCTTTTAGTCTTTTAAAAGCAATTAGGTTACTAGTGGTGGGATACTTGCGGAAATGATTTCAGGCGCGGTTTTTTTCCTGTTTGGCAATTAAACAATCTGTATTTCACCAGTGATTTCTGGGTTTTCGATATGGTGTGGATTTTGGAATGGAGGCCTTAGCTGCAGTCAGAATCTGATTGGTTATGTAAGTGTTGACATCATCAATACGTTGACTTTGAACATAAAATCTGTCTAAGCGTATCTGGGCAGAATAGCCACCCCAGTTTGCCTTTTTAAACTGCCAAGTGGATCGTTCGTCAGGATTTGAAGTTACCCCTGTTTGTAGCGAGCAAATAATTGGAAAGTGATCACTGTTGAAGGGATCGGTTAATACCGACCATGTCATGATTGGAAATATGGATGGTGAACAAATTGACAAGTCTATTGCGGAAGCAGATCCGGTTGCTAAGTGGATGTAGGTAGGAGATCCAGAATTTAATAAATTAAGATCATTATTATGCATGAATTCCTCCATCAATTTGCCTCTTATATCCATTGTGGCTTTAATGGACACCATCCACTGTGGGGATGGTGTCCATTAAAGTCACCAAAAAGACAAATTGGAGTTGGGAGTTGTGCAATGAGGTTGTCAAGTTCTGAAAGCCGAAGTGGGGCAGATGGCGGAACATAAATGGAAACAATGGTAAATGACATACCAGCTGCAAGGCGAGCTGCCACAGCTTCTAGGGTAGTTCTCAATTGGATCGGCTTGGGTGGTATGTTAGCGTTAACACGAATAACAACTCCTCCACGTGCAGGTGATACCGAGGTCCTATCTCGTCTGTAAATGGTATAACTTGAAAATTTGGCAAAACTTGGGGTGACAAGAATGTTTCCTGTAAGCATACACCTATGGGATTAAATTGAGCTATTAAATCTCTTACGTCATCAGAATGAATGCTTAGTCCTCTGCAATTCCATTGTATGATCTTATTCATTATTTAGGTTTACCTGAGGGTGATTCATCTGACTGTTTTCTGTACGTGGGACATTTTTTCCGGTCCTTTTTTGAGAATGTGGGGCGTCCAGTATCCATGGTGTCATCTGCATGGAGTTCTAGAATAGGTTCCTCATTGTCTAGCAGCTCATCTACATCCATGCCTTTGGAGGGAGATTCCGTTTTTTAGAGACTGATTCAGATTTTAATTGTTCTTTTCCAACTGGGATTAATGGGGTATGAGTAGGAATGCTGATTGGAGTATTTGTGGCTTCGCTAGTTCTTTTTGGAGGATTTTCTTTCTTTGAGGTTGAAAGCGTAGATTTGAGCCAGTTCGCTAGAGCGGTGTTAGGTGGAACTGATACATCTGTTTGAGCTGCAGTAGAAACGAAGTTCCGAGTGCAAGCTGCATAGGAACGACTACTAGGCAGGGTCGACATAACTTCTCTACGTGCCTCAGGAAAGGTGACTTTATTTTCTATTTTGTACTTTTGAATTTTCTTTCCTGTAATCCATAGCTCACATGTTTTGGAAAAAGCTGGGTGGCTTTCTTTGCAGTTTGGACAAATATGGGTTTTGACAGAGCAATCCGCTTGAGTGTGATCTTTAGAGCCGCAGATGGAACATATGGCCTCACCTCTACATGCCTGCTGCGAATGCCGTTATTTCTGGCATTTGAAGCAGCGAACGGGATTCGGGATAAATGGTCTTATACGACAATTCAAATAGCCAGCTTTAATTGAGGATGGTAAGGCTGGCGTACTGAATGTTAAAACGATCGATCTCGTTGGAGTGAGATTTCCATCATTTTTAGTCATAATCCGTTTCACATTTGTAACTTTTTGACTACTTAGTTCTTGAAGTAGCTCTTCTTCGGAGACAGTAATTAGGTCCCACTCACTGATTACACCCTTTGATGAATTTAAGGTTCTGTGTGGAGTAATTGATACTGTGAGCCCACAAAATGATGTTGTGTTTAAGAGCCGCTCAGAATGTTTAGCGGTGGCAGTTTCAATGAGGAGATCTCCGGATTGTAGCCTTTTCACCATTTTTGGTGATCCAGTAATTGATTCCAAATATTTTTTAATCAAGAATGGTGACAATTTGCCTACAGGTTGAGAGGATAAGGAATGAATCACCAAGAAATTTGGTAATTCATCATGGCATTCAGGTTCCCTTCTAAGCCTTTTGGGCTGGTTGGTGTCACAGTCGTTGTCAGAAATTTCTGACCTTGAGCTTGATGGCTCTAAAGGTGGATAATTTCTCGTATCCATGTTAGCTCCTTTTGGCCCTGGGGGTATATTTTTACCACCCAGATTACCGGCCTCGCCACGGGGAGGTAGGAGCAGTGCCGCTTGTGGCCAAGCTTATAGGTTAGTACAATTAGGAAGACGAATTTAATTAAAGAAAAAGGTTCTTTCCTTCTTCTTGGCTCTGTTCTTAGTGCTTTTAAGAAAAAGGGCTACTTAACGAAAAAGTTTAATAATCAAGGGAGAAAACAAGAGAACCTAGTCGCTTAGAGAAAAACGTTTTTGAATCGGACGAGAATCGCTTGGCCACGGAAATGCTTGGCACCCGGGGCTGTGTTTCTTGCATGGATCTATGAAAACCCAAGATATTTCGAAGATACGATACAACTAGAGATGGGCCAAATAGCGTTGGCTGAAAGCGAACAATTACGTAGATACGATACAACTACATCGAGAGGGGCTACAAGGGCGAGCTATTAAGGTGAGCTATACTGTTAAGTCAAATCGCCTTCTTTCCAATATACAATTTCGCATCGAGAGGGCAGAATTAACTTCGTTTGACTCTTTCAATGTAGTTCTATCTAAGAAGGGTGACGTAACCACCCATAGAATGTGAATAAATTCAGCTTATGAGCAAATTTAGATTGAATCAATCCACCCATAGAATGTGTATAAATTCAGCTTATGAGCAAATTTAGATTGAATCAATCCACCCATAGAATGTGAATAAATTCAGCTTATGAGCAAATTTAGATTGAATCAAACATACAAAAATTAATCTTTATTTTGCATTAACATTCCACATTATTACATTTACAAATATTGATTTATAAGGATATGTTGACCATTTACATAATTTTCTTCATCAATATTAACAAGCAGTTTAAAATCATTACCTGTTTGTTCCCGTAACATAATTTTTCAATATTCTTGAAATAATCCGTCAGTAGATTAGGTTGGGGTTCTAACCGAGTTTGGCTCTATGAATTTTGGCGTCAATTTTCGTGCTAGCAGCCGTCTCGGTGATTTGTTTTGCCGTTTCGCTTTTGAGCGTCTGCCGGTGAGGCGAGCCGAGGTTTAGGTTTAGCGGTTGCGCCAAAATATATTTTTGTTCTTATTTCGCCCGCTAGATGGCGCCACTTATTTTCGACATTAAATTAAATAAAGATTTTTTTTTACTTTACCCAGGCTCGAACCCATGTCGTTGCTACTGACGGTTCGGTGCTTATCCCAACAGCTACCCTTTCAGTTATAAGAATATGTGTAAATGTAGCTGTTATAGTTAAGAGGTGTGAGTGTGACATAGGAAGTTGTATTTCGCCTTGTTCTGATTGGAGGGGGATACGAACCGATGTTCTGATTGGTCTGGGGGTATAAACTGACTACGTCTGTGACTCTGCCTGTGATTTCTGGTCGGTTGATGCCGTAGAAATCTACTGTTTTTGCCGCGTTGGTTTTCAAGCTACCGTGTTCGCAATGAATTGTGTGTTCGCGCACGCACACGCACACGCACGCACACACACACACACACACACAAGCCCAAGCTCTCCCGGTCGCACGCACACGAACATACGCACGCCCACACACACACCGAGCAGCACACATTCTTTCCCAAGACAAAGGATTTGGCGGGAAAAACAGGACGCTTCGACTAACATACGGGTACTTGGGGGGGACCACAAAACTTCGAGCAGGGAGATTGCAGCAACATCGGAAGACCCAGAAACTGTGTCGCCATCTAGCGAGTCATTCTGAAAGCTGAAAATTAAAGATTTTATTTTATGTAAGCTGTTTAAATGTATTTTTTCCTAGATAGCCATGACTTTGACGTTTTATAAATATATTTCCGTAGCTTTGCAATATGTGTCGCCATCTATCGAGTCATTCTGAAAGCTGAAAATTAAAGATTTTATTTAAGGATATTTTTTTTCTCACATACGGGTACTTGGGGGCCACAAAACATCGAGCAGGGAGATTGCAGCGACATCGGAAGACCCAGAAACTGTGTCGCCATCTACCGAGTCATTCTGAAAGCTGAAAATTAAAGATTTTATTTTATGTAAGGTGTTTAAATGTATTTTTTCCTAGATAGCCATGACTTTGACGTTTTATAAATATATTTCCGTAGCTTTGCAATATGTGTCGCCGTCTATCGAGTCATTCTGAAAGCTGAAAATTAAAGATTTTATTTAAGACGGTGTTGTCATCTGTTGAGTCATTCTGAAAGGTGAAATTAAAGATTTTAATTTTTAATTTTTTTTTCCCAAAGCACGCAACCAAGAAACTGTGGCTCCATCTAGTGAATAATTCTGAAAGCTGAAAAATCTGAAATTAAGGAATTTATTTCATTTTATGTCCTTTTTTATGGTTAAATTTATATGTATATATTTTTACCCATAACTATTTGTGATGGTTCCTCTGGAATTTGTATTCTACTGTTTACTATCTATGGGAAAAAAAAAACTTAAGTTGCTTTTGATATTTACCAAAAAAACACGGAGACAACCAAGAAACTTTGGCTCCATCTAGTGAATAATTCTGGAAGCTGAAAAATCTGAAATTAAGGAATTTATTTCATTTTATATCCTTTTTATTGTTAAATTTATATGTATATATTTTTACCCATAATTATTTATGATGTTTCCATTTTTCTCTGCAAGTTGAATTTGTATTCTGATGTGTAGAGTCTTTCTAAACAGGAAAAAAAAAACCTGAAAAGTAAAATGTGTTTATATTTATTTATTTACCGTCTTCGTGAAGCACTGGCGCCATCTTCTGTTTCTGTCTGCAAGCTTGATTTTTTTTTTTTTTAATATATATATTTGAAATCATTCTTTCCTAAAAAAGGTTATTGATTAATGGAAAATTAAAACTTATTTTCTACTTTCTAAGAAAAAAGACAGACAATATTTTTTCAAATAGATATGTTTTATTGATAAATAATAAAAAAATAAAAATTACAACTTAGTGGGGTCATCGTTAGTTTTACCCCATCTTTAAGCATTAGCATCCAAACCCATATAAGATGCAAAGAAACATGGGTCGCGCCATAAGTATTCTTGGTTTTCGTAGAAGTCCATCTGGAAAAAAAAAAAGAAATGTTAGAAGATTACAATGATCCACGCGTCGTTGGGAGTTTTAGTGGTATTAATGCATTACAAAAACATACAAAATTACCCCGGCGTATCGTTAAAGAGTATTTGTCATCTCAGCCTGCTTATGTCAGACACAAACCTCAAAGAGTTAATTTTCCTAGAAACCAAATAATAGTTCCTGGACAACACCATACGTTTCAGTGTGACTTAGCAGAAGTTTCCAATCTGTCTGATGCTAATGGCGGAGTGTGTTATTTACTTGTCTGTATAGACGCTTTTTCTAGATACGCCTGGGTGAGAACACTTAGAAATAAAACATCGAAGCAGAAGGTAAAAGCATTCAAATCAATTTTCAAGGAAGAAACGCCATTCAGTCTTAACAGCGACAGAGGCAGAGAGTTTATAAACAAAGATGTGAGGGCCCTATTTAAATCTCTCAACATTAATTTTTATACTAGATTGGAGAAAAAGGCTGCAATCGCTGAACGTTTTATTCGAACTCTGAAAGAAAAAATATTTAAATGGATAACTTATTCTGAAAGTAAGAAATATGTGCATGTTCTTCCCGACATTGTAGCTACTTATAATCGAACGCCACATCGAACCATAGGAATGCCTCCAGCCGATGTCACTTTGCATAATGAAGAAGACGTCTATAGGAAATTGTACTTGAAAAAACCAAAGAACAGATTCCTAAATTTAAACTGGGGGATCGTGTCGTTCTAAGTACAGTTGGTCGTCGACTTACGACCGACTTCGGTTCTAACTGACAGGTCGTAAGTCGATCTGGTCGTATGTCGGCCATATATTTATTAACAGTATTTTTTAACCTTTCTAATCTTTTTATCATCTTTATAATTTATTTTTATAATCTTTTAAATTTTTATCATCTTTTATTTTTCATTTTAAATACAGTAATGCTTTTATCTTTTACTTCGTTTCTACGCCTAGGCTAACTCTCTCTAGGAGGTTAAATTCAAACGCTCTGTACATTTTAATTGGTTTATTATTCATACTGTTTATAAAAATACCAAACTACGATCTATAATTACATATACAGTATTGTACATAATTTGAAAAATAATACTGTACATAATGTACTGTAAACATAAAAATACAATCTAAAATTAATGTAAAAATTAATACAAATGAAATTTACAAAATCAAATTTTTAATCTTCGCTTGCACTGTGTGAAGGCTCATGGGTGTATTTTTTTGTATTAAATCTTCAATTCCATATAAACAACAATTTCTCCATTTCATGGATGGGTCCCTGTCATTGTTTGGTTAAAATTGTAGACTTAATAGGTGCAGAACCTTTCACAGCTTCCCGAATTTTTTCTTTGTCCTTAAGTATCGTCGATATCGTGGAATGTGATAACTTCAAGTCACGGGCTATCGTATTCACTTTCTTTCCACCTTCATACTGCTGGATAACTTTCATTTTACACTCTAAATCAATAGTTTTCCTTAACTTCTTAGCTGGCGTATATGTAGATGAAGGCATTTTCCTTTTACTAAACATTTTATGGGTACAGTATTTCAATAGAATTTGAATTAATACACCACACGCAACAGATGCTTGAAAGCGACTGAGTGTATGTGACAGAGGAGTCTAAGAAATTTTATTTCTCGCAATTTAACGCCAGCAATTAATCGCTAGCAGTTTACCGCCGCGTCAGTTTATCGCATAAACAATTTATTGCCTACAAATATCGCCAAGCAGTACTGTACATATAAAATTTATTTTTAACTTAAGTAGCATAGCATGTTTTAGGAGAGTGGAGGTAGGGCGTGTCGATTAGGGAGGTACTTATATGTAATTAATTATCCCAACGTGACTGATTCTGAAGATTGCATAAACATTTATTTTGAATTTTTGCAGTGTACTATGACATACATAATGTTATAATTAGTTTAGTTTAAAATTAATCAATTGTTATATTGTTTAAATAATGGATTTTTTTACTATTTTTGTGATACATGTAACTATGATTTATTATTAATTTATTATTTATTTATTTTATTTATTTTTTTTTTTTGTGGTCGTAAGTGCGGCCAGTCGTAAGTCGCATAGGTCATAAGTCGACGACCAAGTGTACAGGTTCACATCTTTTCCGCAAAGGATTCTGGGGTAGTTGGACTCGTGAGATTTTTACTATATCTCAAATATTGAAACGAAGAAAACCAGTTGTGTACAGAGTACAAGACAAAACAGGCGATACGATCGAAGGTACCTTTTATGAACAACAGTTACAGCTTGTTAATATTCACGACTCGTTACCAATCGACGTGTATCTTATTGAAAAAGTACTTAAGGAGCGACGTGTGGGAGGAGAACGTCAATTTCGTGTTAAGTGGTTAGGATACCCTGCTTCCTACAACAGTTGGGTTTCGGCTAAAGATGTTCTTCTTAACCCTACCGAGTAATGCGTGTATGGCTTTCCATCCCCAGAATATGCAATCTAATTTTACCATCGTCTTACCCAATACTATATCGCTGAAAGGCAGGTGGGAGGTAGCACTTGCAGAAATACACGTACCTAAGTCCTGGGATAATATCTCCGAAGGCTGGGCCGAGTTTGCAATTCTACAGAAAGAACCGACAATTAGGAACCCCGGGGCTTACATGTTGCATGACGAGTACGAAAATTCGACTAAATTGATTGAACATATGTATGGTTTTAATGCCAATTTAGAGGTTAAAGTAGAAGAGATAGAATTCAAAGAGAGATTCACAATTCGTGTTAAAAGTGGTTGTGATTTGCGTATGACTTTACGAACAGCTCGAATTCTAGGACTAGCCCACAAGGTAGCAGTGAGGGGTGATATTGTTGACAAATATAGAAATTTCAAAGGAGAGCACATCGGAAAGTGGATCCCTAAAGGTAAAATAGTGATGCCATCAATAAAAACTAACAGTGAGTGTGTTGACAGGAAGCTTGTGTTCGTACAACCGCCGACTCGTGATGTTCGCGAGCATAAAATTCCTTATGGTCGTTACAATAGCGCCTCCGAAATTCTAAAGGTTATGACTTTTATAGACCCTGAAATTAAAGGTTCTGTTAATGCACATGGTTTTGTTTCTTTCGAAATAGAAAGTAGTGTGCGTCTTCGTTTCCCTGTTGTTTTTTTGTTGATATGGAGGTTTGATGGCGCATAAGCTACTTTGGCTATAATGCGCCGATTCATTTATCATAAAAAGAAATGAAAAGGTTTCATAAATTCAGAGTTGATTAAAAAGTCCAGTTTGCTTTAAAAAGTTGAAAAATTCGAAATATCTGCGTCATCACCAATGAGATTCTCTAAAGTTATTGGTCTACGATGGTTAACCAGTGATAGCAGGGTTGAAGTTCTGTCTTGATCATAATAAGGGCAGTCAATGAGAATGTCTTTAATACTCAGATTTATATTACAAAGTGGACACTGTGGCGGGTCATTCCCTGTGAGTAAAAAAAGGTGGGTCAGGTAAGTATGTCCTATTCTTACCCTTGAAAGGACTACCTCTTCTCGTCTTGATGTGCGGACACTGGAGCGCCAAATTTTTGGATCATGTTTAAATTGAAATAGTTTATTATTAATTTGAGAGTGCCATATTGCTGTCCATTTTCACAGGCATGCAGCCTGAATGATTAATGCATAGTCTGATGGCGGAACAGGGATATTAGTCAAGTTGAAGCTAGTTGGATTTTTTGCAGCTTTATCAGCCAGTTCATTGCCCAAAATGCCAGAATGAGCTGGAATCCAGCAGAAGGTGACCAGTTGATGGCGTTCTTCAATTTTTAGTAATATGCTTTTTATTTCGTCTAGAACAGGGTGTACTTTATTTAATGGGTTACATAAAGCCAAGATTGAGCTGAGGGAATCAGTGTAAATAACAGATTTTAAAGCACAGTCAGAAGAGAGATTCTGTAAAGCTAGTTTGATAGCATATAATTCAGCTGAGAAGATACTGAATTCAGATGGCAAGGATGCTGAAATAACGGTATTTGGAAACACTGCAGCCGCTCCAACGTTTGAACTAGAATTATAGCCATCTGTATAAATTGGAGAAAAGTCAAGATATCTTTGAGTGTGAGCTTCGTGAAGTTGTTTGATATTTGATGTTAGTAAAATGTTCTTTCCCCATTGAGAGAGGTAAGTGTCACAGGTAGGTATAGGAGGTGGAACCCATGGTGGTTGAGTACAAGTTGTTACCTGTTGTACGGAAAGGATGGAAACATTCCAAATTTGCATCAGTTCAAGAAGGCGAAGACCAGCTGGCTTTACTATGCTTGGTTTATTTCTGAAAAGGTTTTCTAATGGTGGATTGAACAGGTATGACTGAGTCGGATGCATGGCACAGCTTTGTATCTTGACAGCATAGTTCAATAAAAGTGTTTTCCTACGTAAAATTAGTGGGGGTTCATGGGCATCAATGTAGAGACTGTGTTGGTGATGTTCTGAAAGCACCGAGGGAAAGTCTCAAGGCACTGTGTTGAATTGGATCAAGCCACCGCAATGCAATCATTCTGGCTGAATCATAGATGGGAGCTCCATAATCGAGACGGGATCTGATTAATGCCTGATATAGCCGAAGCAGAGATGTACGATCTGCGCCCCATGTTTGGGAGGATAAAGCTCTGAGTATATTTAACTTTTTCAGGCAAGACGTACGTACATTTTTTATGTGGTCTATAAAATTTAACTTATTATCAAGTGTTAATCCAAGAAATCTGATGCTATTAGTGACCGGGATGGAGACATTATAAATTTGAAGTTCAGGATCCGGATGAAGTTTGCGCTGTCTACAAAAATGGATGGCAACTGTTTTCTGCTGCGAGAGTCGATAGCCATTGAGGCTGGCCCACTGTTGTATTTTATTAAGTGATATCTGGAGCTGCCGTTCAATAGACCTCATGTTTTGGGAATGGCAGGAGATGGAAAGATCATCTGCATAAAGGTAGGTCTCAACTGTATTTGGAAGCTGTTTGGTGATGGAATCTATTCTAAGAGCAAACAAAGTGGCACTCAGTACTGATCCCTGTGGTACTCCTTCTTCCTGTATAAACGTTTTGGAGAGGGCATGTTGGTACTGAACTTGAAACGATCTAGTACGTAGGAAGTTCTGAACAAATATAGGAAGGTTGCCTTGCAGACCAAGAGAGTAAAGATCACTAAGTATGCCATGCCGCCAGGTAGTGTCAAAAGCCTTCTCGATATCTATTGAAACCATTACAAGATGTTCACGTTTCACAAAGGCATTTCGAATGGCAAATTCAGCCTTAACCATAAGATCTAAGCACGACCTATTTTTACGAAAGCCATATTGGCTATGGCTCATTAGATGTTGTGACTCAATGATCCATACGAGTCTTCTGTGGACAATTTTTTCAAGGATTTTGCTCAGGCAGCTTGAGAGAGAGATCGGTCTATAGCTATAGGGGTTAGTTGGATCTTTCCCAGGTTTTAGGAATGCCAAAACAGTAGAGTGATGCCAAGAAGTTGGAAAAACGTTTTCTAAAAAAATACGATTGTAAAAAACCAGAAGCAAGCTTAAAGCTTTGTCATCGAGATGTTGAAGCATGACATAATAAATCCCATCTGGCCCGGCAGCACCATTGTGGGCTGTTCTAATGGCATGCAGAAGTTCAGAGTGTTGCAGAGGTTTGTTATAGGGAAGAGTACGTGCGGTTTGAAATTTTATGGCATGCTTTTCTCTAGTGTTTTTGATTCGCTGGAATGATATAGAATATGCTGACGCCGCTGATATTTCAGCAAAAGTATTGCCCAAAGCATTAGCAATATCTGAGGAACTGGATAGATCTTGCCCTTTCCAGGAGAGGATTGGAGAAGGTAAAGTAGGAAACTTAGCAGATAACTGTCTAATTTTTTCCATATAGTTTTTGGATCAGTGTTTCTGTTAAAGGTTGATGCAAAACGGGTCCAGGATTCTTTCTTGGCTTGCCTTTGTACAAATCGTGCTTTTGCTCTTAGCTTCTTATAATTAATGAGATTGTTTGTGGTTGGACATTGCCGAAATAAATTCCAGGCTTTGATTTTTGCTTTCTTTGCTTTTGTGCATTCGTCATTCCACCAGTAATTATAATGCTTGCGACCAGGGGGATTTGACAATGGTATTGTGTCCTTGGCCACTTTTAGGAGATGTGATGTGATGTAATCTGCTACATTATCAATATTTTGGAGCTGGATTTTTTCCTTGTCAAGAGAGATTGATGATCGAAATTTTGCCCAGTTTGCACGAACAAATTTCCATTTCCTGCGGAGTTTGTTTGAAGGAGACTGTGATATTAAAAAATTGCATATGATTGGAAGGTGGTCGCTGCCCATAGGATCATTTAAAACATACCACTCTATGGTTGGGAGGAGTATTGGAGAACAAATTGAGAGGTCTATTGCTGAGGTGTGTCCAGTTGGGAGTTGTATGTGAGTGTGCGCACCAGTATTGACTAAGGTGAGGTTTTGTGACTCTAGAAAGCTTTCAACGAGTCGACCACGTGTGTCTAGTTTAGGATCGCCCCATAAGGGGTGGTGTCCATTAAAATCCCCTAAAATACAGAGAGGTGGAGGTATCTGTATGAGGAGATCTTCAAGATCTTTTAGAGAGTAAGTATGGTTTGGTGATAGGTATATTGAGACAAGTGTTATTGAAATATGGAGAGTTATATGAACAGCAACAGCTTCTATTTCAGTTTGAAGTGGAAGATGTTTAGTTGGAATCTTTGAATTTATTAGGATTGCTACACCACCATGGGCAGCATTTGCTGTATTACGATCTCTTCGATAAAGACAATAGTTCTTTATTGAAGGAGAAATTTGCGAGGTTAGGTAAGTTTCCTGAAGACAAAGGGCAACTGGGAAATATCGGTTAATTAGATCACAGATATCATCTGTGTTGCAACGAAAGCCTCTGCAATTCCATTGTAAAATACAAGGCATTATTTGTGTTTAATGGATGGAGATGTATCTGACTGCTTTTTGAAGGTTACTGGCTTATGACGTTCTAATTTAGGTTTATCTTTTTTGGAGAAAACTGGCCGACCTGTGTCCATTTCTTCTTCTGCATGGATTTCTAGAAGGGGATCTTCCTGTATGGATGTGCCATCTGTGTCCATAGTTGTATCTTGAAAATTTTTCACTACTTTTGTGTTTGAACTATGCAATATGGTATCTATGACTGGAGCAGGAGATGCCACTGGTATTGTCAGAGGAGTATTATTTGCCTGGTCAGAGAACTTGGATTGTTGCTTAGAAAGAACATTTCTAGCCCAGTCAGAAATTGATTTGTTAGTGGGAACTGTTACATCGGTTTGAGTGGAGACTGTCTGAAATTTTTTTGCAGCATTGGCATAGGTCATATTTTTGGTTATAGTAGGAGCGACTAATTTTCTCGCTTCTGGGTAACTTACTTTGTTCTCAACCTTGTATTTTACTATTTTTTTCTCGGTTTTCCACTTTTCACATGTCTTCGAATATGCAGGATGGTCACCTTTGCAATTTGGGCAGGTCATTTTTGTAGCTGTACAGTTACTTTGTATGTGATCTGAGGATCCACAATTAGGGCAGACAGGAACTCCTCTGCATACAGTTTGCGAGTGGCCATACTTTTGGCATTTGTAACACCTTAAACGGTTTGGAATGTAAGGTCGGATGCGGCAAAGTAAATAACCTGCTTTTACAGAGGAGGGTAAGTTGGTTGTATTGAAGGTGAGAATAATATTTCTTGTAGGTGTCAGTTGATTATCTTTTTTAGTCATTATTCTTTTTGCTTCAATTACATTCTGTCCCTGCAGTTCTTGGGTTATTTCTTCCTCGGTGACGTTCAGTAAGTCCCAACTGGATATCACACCCTTAGATGAATTTAGGGTTGTGTGTGGGGATATTTTAACTGGAATGCCAGCAAAGCTTGTAAGTTGTAACAGCTTCTCGGAATGTCTGTGGTTGGTGGTTTCTACTAGTAAGTCTCCTGATTGCAGTCTCTTCACCGTCTTGGGAGATCCTGCAATACCCTCCAGATGTTTTTGTATGACAAACGGAGACAATTTATTTATGGGCTGACTAGTAAGGGAGTGGATGATTAAGAACGACGGGCAAGGTTGCTCCATCCGATCAGTCTTTTGTCTCTTTGGATTATCGTTCTCAATATCCTGATGGTCTGTGTTATCCATGATTGCTCCTTTTAGCCCTTTCCGGCCCCGCCACGGGGAGGCAGGAGCAGTGCCACTAGGAGGCCAAGCGGTTAAAGTGTTAGTTGGTTAGTGACCTAGAAAAATGAATCAAAAGAAAGGTGGTTTTTCTTTCTCTGTTCTAACTTGTGGGTTTTCAAGTGTAGAACGGTTTTTAAAAAAATAAGGCTTTAGATAAAAGTATAAACTTAAAAATAACTTTAATCGCCTTGGAAGAGCGCTTTATAATCTCACAAATATCGCCTGGCCTCGAAATACGCTTGGCACCCGGGGCCTCGTTTCCCTGAGATTGGACTCGGCGATTTACTCGGTTTTGAACGTATGCCCAATGGTTTTGAAGGAACGGTGAGATCAAAATTTCCGGGCGATATAAATAGAGGGGTCGGGTCTTATTTCGTTTATAGTGCCTTGATTGAGGACCAGTTTGTAGGCGATACTAGAGCGCCTCTGTTGCGAGTAGTACCGTTCGGAAGCAGTGGTGAATTCTTACATTTGGATTATTACCCTGTGCTTCTCTCAAGCATTCAATCCGTTTCTATTCAAATTCGCACAGACACCGGTCAGTTATTTCCATTCAGAGGTGGTAAAACTCTAATTAAGTTGCATTTTCGGCCCCAATGAACGCGTACGTCGAATACTACAAAGTGCAGGCGGGGGGAAATCCCTACTTTGCAGGAGCAGCGATCCAGAGGGGCCAGGGTTTAGGCAGTATATTCCGATCAGCATTTACAATTCTTTCTCCACTTTTGAAACCCGCTGCCAAGTTCATAGGTCGCCAAGTGTTGTCGGCAGGTCGTAATATGATCGATGATGTCATTTCGGGAGCACCCGTGAAACGATCATTTATAAATCGAGCTTCTGAAGTAGGACAGGCCATTAAGCAAAAAGTCCATAGTCAGAGTGGAGGCAAGCGTCGAAAAAAAAAATAACAGGAAATCTTTCAATGATGGGCGAGGTTATGATGTCAGAATTAGACCTGTTTGCACAGCCGGCCACTAATCTGTGCGTCGAACGATCTTCCTACGTTACTTTCCTGCCTTTAGCTTCTGTGGACACGCCGGGTTTGGTTTGGTTTGGTTTGGTTTTTAATGGCGCATTGGCAGCTAAGGCCATAATGCGCCAAGACAAATTTAAAATGTTATTAAACATTTTGGTAGCAAAGGCTACCACGTCAGACAATTAATTATTATGTTTAAAAAGATATAAAAGTAAAAGCATAAAACTTAGATCTTTGTATAAACAGTAATAAACTGTAAAAAGTTAAAAACGTCAGACATATTGTCTCTGTCACATATTATCTGACTGAGTGTAAATGGCTCAGTCAAATTATTAAAATCAGTAAAACACAAGCGTCGTGCTTCAATAAAAACAGGACATTCTACAAAAAGGTGACTGATGGTTAAAATAACATTACAGATCTCGCACATAGGTGGGTCATCCGCCCTCAGCAAATAGGAATGTGTTAGATGACTATGACCTATGCGGAGCCGAGCAAGAACAACTTCCTCTCTTCGGACCCTGCGTAGACTGGACTGCCATTGCGCAATTACAGGCTTAATACGATGTAATTTATTTGTGGCCTGTCCGTGCCAAGAATCTTGCCATTGGGAGAGTAATTTAGAACGTATTATTTGCCTGTAGTCTGTATAGGGGACTGACAGACAATGATTATCCAGGGAAATGGCTGATTTAGCAGCGGCATCAGCCGATTCATTTCCCCGGATCCCAATGTGGCTTGGGATCCAGCAAAAGCGAATATCATATTCCAATTCTATGAGAGAAAAAAGAATCTGCCGGATCCTGGACAGGATCGGATGAGTGTTAAAACTCACCGATACCAGAGCCTGTAACACGCTTGATGAATCACAATAAATCATATACCTCTGGTAGTCGCGATTTTTAATGTGATCTAGGGCTGATTGTATTGCATGCAACTCTGCAGTATAGATGCTAGTTTCTTGTGGGATCTTATAGGATAATGTTTTGTGAGGGAACACAACAGCAGACCCCACATGACATTCTAACTTTGAGCCATCTGTATAGATTGGCAGAAAGTCAGAATACTGCTGTCTATGTGATGCAAAGAGTTGCTGGTAGACAGATGGCGGTGTAGTAGCCTTCTCCCAGATCTTAAGGGAGAAGTCACAAGTTGGAAAATAAGCATGCCAGGGTGGAGGACACGCCGGGACCAATAGAATTTTCCATACCCAGAACATCGGAAGAATATCTGGACCTGGGAAAATCTTATTTGCGACTCAAAGTACAGTTAACTCAAAGCGATGGAAAAGAACTAACATCGAGTGTCGGCGTTGTCAACAACTTTTTTCACTCCATATTTAAACATGTGGATCTTTTCGTTCAAGACAAATTAATAAATCCAAGCAGTGACACATACGCCTATAGAGCCTATTTAGAAACACTTTTGAATTTTGACAAAGGAGCAAAAAAATCCCAACTCACTACAGAGCTGTTCGTAAAAGACGTTTCCGATGTTTCACAAATGTTTTCTCAGCCCGACAGCGGTATGAATCAACGTATGAAGTTTTTTTCGAAAACCAAAACTGTGGAACTTTTGGGGCGTCTCAGACTAGATTTGTGCCATCAAGCCAAATATATTATTAACAGCGTATCGCTCCATCTGAGAATGGTTCGCAGTTCGCCCGAGTTCTATCTGTTGTCTCTCGACAGTACGGCGAAGATTCACGTATGCGAAGATTCACGTATGCGAAGCTTCTCTTTTTGTGCGTAAAGTTAAACTTAACCCCAGCATACCCTTAGCGCACATGAGTGTTCTTGAAAAACACCCTCTTGTATATCCCGTTAACAGAGTTGATGTTACTTACTTCTCATTCCCAAAAGGCATGTCAGACTCTACCAGAGACAATATATATCTAGGTCAGATCCCCGCTCGTTTAATAGTCGGTATTGTGTCCAGTGATACTTTCAATGGTTCCCTCAAAACTAACCCCTTCAATTTTGGTCACTACAACCTGTGTTATTTACTTCTGACTGCTGATGGTGTCCAGCATCCCTCCTTACCGCTAACACCCGATTATAAGAACGGACATTATACCCGGTCCTACCTGTCTCTTTTTACATCGCTAAACAAGTGGAATTCCGACTGCGGTAACGACATATCGCTCTTGGATTATACTGAAGGGAACGTGCTTTATGCTTTCGATCTGACTCCAGACAGCAATGCAGTGGGCGAACATATTAGTTCTTTACGACGAGGTGGAGTTCGACTCGAACTGAAATTCACAGAACCTCTCCCCGAAAACGTTACAGTGATCTTGTATGCTGAATTCGAAAACATTCTTTCTGTGACTAAAGACCGTTCGATAATCGTAAATTATGAACACTAGAGATATATTAAAGGTTTTAGAAGCAGACAGTGAATCGAGAAAACATCTGATAGGTGTCTGTGCCAGGGACGAGTTACCGTCAAGAATACAGAGAAAGCCCGCACTTCTAGTCATCAATACGGACTTTTCGTATATGCCCGGTACTCACTGGGTTTGCATTTTCCTGGGAAAAAACGAAAGTCAATATTTCGACAGCTTTGCAAGACCGCCGACACAGGACATTGCAGAGTTCCTTAACCAAAACAGCAAGAAATGGACATATAACAAAGTGGTGATTCAACATACAGAATCTATAGCGTGTGGACTGCATTGTATTTTTTTCCTAACACATAGATGTAGATGTATTTCTATATCAAAGATTGTAAACAAATATTATTGTAAAGATTTGTGGGCAAATGATGCAATTGCCACATTACATGTACTTCAGCATTTACTTGCAAAATAAAATTTTATTTATTTTTTTAAAAAAGTGTCCATAACGATTATGGACACTTTTTTAAAAACTTTAGTTATGGTAACTAAAAAGGACACTTTAGTTATGGTAACTAAAAAGTTACCATAACGATATCCAAGTGTGTTTTCTTCTCAAACAACGCGGGGATATCAGACCAGTATATCGGCGTTTGACAGGTTTACGGGATTTTTTTTTTACTCCACCCTCGGGCTGTTGTTGCTGCACTTCAGAGTAGGGAATTGTGGGTAGTGAGACGGCGGTGGCGGCGGCTGTTGATACGGCACCCTCGATGTCATTCGATGCCGTCGGAGACGGCTGTTTTGCGGCATTATTTTTCAGACCTAAATATGTTTGCAGTATCTGAAGGTACATTTTAACTTTTGACTCTGGCGGTAAATCCTGCCTTTTTAAGATTTCAGACATTTGCTCGTCTAAAGAGAGCATCTGTTTTTGTTCTGGTGGTGCAGCTACATGCAAGAATTTGCAGAAAGACTCGTTCATCTTCGGATCAAGCTCGCAATTAGTGGTGCTACGATGCTGGCTAATAATGGAAACAGAGCACCTCCTTGTTGAATTATTAACTTCCGCCTGGTTTTAAATGCCACTTTTTTATCTGCTAGTGTTCTGATCAGACGTTTTTTGCGCTGTAACTTGTTTTTCACTCTGTCTGGCAAAGGAATACAGCCTTTGATTATATTTTTACAGATTTCACAGAGCGAATTTATTTGTGTGGGATCTGAGCTCTTTAGCAGAGTGGATGCTTGTTTTGGTCGAGCTTCTGCCAGATACTTTATGAAATTGATCTTCAAGAAGGTGTCTATGTAGCCACCAAATAACGACTTATGGCTCTCTTTGAAATGCCAAACTTCGTAGATGTTATCAATTTTATAACCGCTCTCAACAGCCAGGTAAAACTCAGGCGTGCACCAGATTCCCGAAAAGCTCCGATCCTCGTGATTACAAGTGGGCGACATCTGCTCGGCACAAGCACCGCATAGTGGGAACACTAATTTGCCATTGGAGCTTATTGGGTTGTTGTTGTTGTTGTTGTTGTTGTTATTTTTGGCGCAAGGGCTGCTTAGACCATATTGCGCCTATCAGTGATTTGAAAGTTGTCAATGGTGACTGTTATGGAAACAGTCAGAGACGATCATATAGTTTTATTCGTTTAAGAAAACAGAATAACTCCAAGGGATTAGCATCGTTGCCTATGATATGAGAGAGTTTTAGAGGTTCTTTTAGATTTGGAAGGAAGCTGAATGAACATTGCCGAGCATGTTTGTACAGAGTGCATTCAACAAGAATGTGCTTCATTGTTAGCTGACAGTTGCATTGAAAACACTGTGGAGGATCATTTCCTGTGAGGAGAAATAGGTGAGTAAACTGGCTGTGGCCAATTCGTGCTCTGGTTAAAATGACTTCTTCCTTTCTGTTAGTTCGAAAACTAGAGGTCCATAACTGTGGTTCTGATTTTATTTCCAATAGCTTATTACCCGTTTGAGCTTGCCATAGAAGTGTCCATTGTTCCTTACATGTCCTTCGTATCATAGGTCTGTAATCAACATATGGAACGCAAAAGCCTGAAGATAATGGGTTAGATGGACGTTTTGCAGCATGGTCTGCGCATTCGTTTCCTGGGATCCCAGTGTGACCTGGGATCCAGCAGAAGATGACTACTTGCTGGCGTTCCTGAATAAGAATCATCTTACTTCTTATGGTTTTTATTAAAGGGTTGGTTGGTGAGGAGATGTTTTGTAGGGCTACTAGTGTACTCTGCGAGTCGGTATATATTATACTTTTTTTAATGGAGCAATGAACAATATTTTCTAGGGCAAGTTTAATGGCGAATAACTCAGCTGTATAACTGCTGCATTCAGTAGGCAGAGATACAGAGATGGTGTTAAGAGGGAAAACTGCTGCAGCACCTACTCCACTATCAGACTTTGATCCATCTGTGTATATTTTCATGAAATGCGGATAATTTTGTGTGTGAGAAGTATGAAGTTGTCGCATGTTAATATTTGCAAGGGAATCTTTTCCCCAGTTCAGGAAGTAATTGTCACAGGATGGATTAACCCAGTACCATGGGGGAACTGAAGTGTTTGGATCTTGGAGGACTTTTTCAAGGTGCACATTCCAGCTTTCAGATAGAGCCTGCAATCTGATGCCAGTAGGTTGGACTGATCTGGGTTTATTTCTGTAGAACATTTTAAACTGTGGATCCCTAAGTATAGGCCAAATTGGATGGGTAGGCATGCTTTGAATTTTAGCGGCATAATTCAAAAGTAACACCTTTCTTCTGAGGCAGAGTGGAACTTCATGGGCTTCGGCGTAGAGACTTTGTACTGGTGATGTTCTATAAGCACCTGTAGCAATCCTGAGAGCAGAATGTTGAACAGGAGCAAGCCGTACTAGCACACTCTCCCTAGCAGAGTCATACACCGGGGCTCCATAATCAAGACGAGATCTAATTAGAGTTCTATACAGGTGAAGTAAGGTGTAACGGTCAGCACCCCATGTTGTAGAAGAAAGAACTCTGAGAATGTTCATTTTTTTCTGGCAGGTTGTCCGGAGATATTTGATATGTTCTAAAAAATTAAGTTTCCTATCAAAAATTAGACCGAGGAGGCGAATGTTACTCATAACTGAGATAGGATGATTTGTTAGGTGTAGCTCTGGGTCAGGATGCATCCCTCGTTTGTTACAAAAGTGAATGGCACTAGATTTTTGATGAGATAGTCTGTAACCATTCTGTGTCATCCATAGTTCAATATTGATTAGTGAGATTTGTAGTTGCCTTTCAATGAAGTTCATATTCGGCGAACTGCAGGAAACAGTCAGATCATCAGCATAGAGATATGAGTTCACAGTATTCTCAATGCAAATAAAGTAGCACTGAGAACTGAGCCCTGTGGTACTCCTTCCTCTTGTATATAGATTTGTGAGAAGACTTCTCTATAGCGAACTTGAAAAGATCTATACTGAAGGAAGTTTTGTATGTAGCATGGTAAGTGACCTCTCAGGTCAAGGGAATGAAGATCTTTTAATATACCAAAACGCCAGGTGGTGTCAAAGGCCTTCTCTATGTCAAGGCAGACCATGACAAGATGTTCATTTCGAATAAATGCATTCCTGATATTTGATTCAGCTTTAACCATAAGATCTAGGGATGAGCGATTTTTTCTGAAGCCAAACTGGTTGTCAGAGATTAGATGTTTTGAATCCAGATACCATGTTAATCGGCGGTGTATAATTTTTTCTAATGTTTTACTCAAGCAACTGGTAAGAGAGATGGGTCTATAATTGTGAGGGATAGAATGATCTTTCCCTGGTTTGGGAATTGCCAGTACATAGGAGTGATGCCAGCGTGTGGGGTATGAATGTTCAATGAATATACGGTTGTAAAAGGTCAGCAGCAAGGATAGTGATTTATTGTCTAAGAGTTGAAGCATTATGTAATATACTCCGTCTGGACCAGCAGCACTGTTCTTTGAGGAATATATAGCTTTTTGAAGTTCAATCATAGTAAGTGTCTGATTGTATGGTAGAGAAGCAGCGGTTTTGAAGTTAAGTTTTGATTTTTCGGCTGAGCCTTTGATCTTCTGAAATGACAGATCACACGAGTTCGAGGCAGACAACTGGGAGAATACTGTCCCTAGAGTATTCGCAATTTCTGCAGGAGTAGAGAGCTCCTGTCCATTCCAGTTGAATATTGGCGAGGATAATGGAGGAAATTTGCCATTTAGCTGTCTTATTTTTTTCCATATTATTCTTACATCAGTATTTTTATTTACTGAAGTAGCAAATCGGATCCAAGAGTTTTTTTTAGCTTCCTTTCTGATGTGTCGGGCGTTGGCTCTTAGTTTCTTATAATTTATAAGGTTATTGGTAGTAGGGTATTTGCGAAATATATTCCACGCTCGGTTTTTTTCTTTTTTGGCATTCTTACATTCATCGTTCCACCAATAATTTATGGGTCTGTAGGTGTCTGATTTTGATTGTGGGATGGCAATAGATGCAGCTGCTAGAATTTCTTTGGTGATATGATCAGTGGCTGTGTCAATTGGGAAGGATTCAATGATCTGTTTATCAAATGAAACATGAGAGGTATACTTGGTCCAATCTGTCTTGGTAAATTTCCATTTTATTTGGTTTTTTGCAGTTGAAGAGTGTGATGTTTGGATCTTACAGATTAATGGGTAGTGGTCACTGTTTAGTGGATCATCTAGAGCTGTCCACTCAATATTAGGAAAGAGGATCGGAGAGCATATTGATAGATCTATTGCAGACATTGTTCCTGTTGGGAGATGGATGTAAGTGGGTGAACCAGTATTTAGGATGGTTAGGTTTTGTCTGTCAATGAGCATTTCAATGAGTTGCCCTTGTCCATCTGCATTGGGAGAACCCCACAATGGATGGTGTCCATTGAAGTCGCCCAATAAACAGAAAGGGGTTGGCAACTGCATTATAAGATTTTCAAGTTCGTGAATAGTACACGGATGATTGGGTGGTAGATAGATCGAAACAAGAGTCAGAGTGATGCCAATTGCTATTCGGGTAGCAACGGCTTCTATAGAGGTTTGTAAAGAAATGCGTCTGCATGGGACTCGCGAATCTATGAGTATGGCTACTCCACCACGAGCATTATTTGCAATAGGTCTATCTTGTCTGAAAAGAGTATAGTTTTTTATCAAAGGAGATACCTGAGGAGTCAGATATGTCTCCTGTAGGCAGATGCCCACTGGTTTATGCTGCTTAATTATGTCGTATATGTCATCAATGTTGCTCCTAAAGCCTCTACAATTCCATTGGACAACGTTGTTCATTGTTTCAATTTAGATGAAGGAACTGAATCTGACTGCTTTTTGGAAGTCTGTTTGGCACGGTCAATTTTAATCCTATCTCTCTTTGAGAAAACTGGTCTTTGGTCTATTTCATCCTCTGGATGGATCTCCAGAATGGTTTCGGTATCATCTTGATTGGAAATTTCATTAGTATCCATAAGGGAGGAGTCAAATGTCTGTTTTCGATTAGAATCTGCGTTATCTGCTTGGACGGATCTTACGGGATCTGCACCGGCAGAAGGTGGTATCGTGACTGGTGTATTGTTAGCTCTAGTAGAAATCTGTTGCTTTGAAGGTTGAGGTACAGAACTGAGCAGAGAACGAGCCCATTCTGAAATAGAGGTATTTGGAGGTATTGATGTATCAGTCTGCACTGATACTGAATGAAACTTTTTAGCGGCTTCAGCATACGTGCGTCTAGGTGTGATTAGTTGTATTTGCTTTCTTGCTTCTGGGAATGAAACTTTCTTTTCTATTTTATATTTCTGGATTTTTTTTCTCATATTTCCATTGTTCACAATTTTTAGAAAAGGCTGGATGGTTACCTTTACAATTGGGGCAGAGTGGAGCCTGGGCTTTACAGTCAGCCTGGGAATGATCTTTTGAACCACAGTTAGGACATACGGGGTCTCCTCGACAGACTGTTTGTGAGTGTCCGAATTTCTGACACTTGTAACATCTTATTGGGTTCGGGATATATGGGCGAATGCGACAATGCAAATACCCTGCTTTTACGGATGAAGGTAAATTAGGTGAGCTGAATGTCAAAATTATGCTGCGAGTTGGAAGGAGTTCGCCATCTTTTTTCATCATAATTCGTTTTGCCTGTGTGACTTTCTGATCCTGCAGTTCCTGAACAATTTCTTCTTCTGATACATTCATTAGGTCCCATTCAGAAATAACACCTTTGGATGAATTAAGTGTGGCATGTGGGGACACCTTAACTGGGACTCCACCAAATGAGGTGAGTCTGAGTAGAGTCTCAGAGTGTTTTGAGTTGGTGGTCTCAACAAGCAGGTCGCCAGATTTCAATCGTCGTACCATTTTAGGGGAGCCAGCTACGCTCTCAAGACATTTTTGAATGAGGAATGGTGATAAACTACCCAAGGATTGGTTAGTTATCGAATACAGAATCAGAAAACTTGGGTTTTCCATTCGGGGAGCATCCGTCCTCAGTCTCTTTGGATTGGATAAGTCATTATCGGGTATGTGCAAATCCAATGTATTTGGATTTGCAGTCCTAATCGGTGGAAAATTGTCACAGTCCATGTTTTGCTCCTTTTGGCCCTGGGGGTTGGTTTTACCACCCAGATTTCCGGCGCCGCCACGGGGAGGCAGGAGCAGTGCCACAAGGTGACCAAGCGGCTAAGTTAGTTAGTTAGTACTATTAGAAATAAAAAACAGAAAGGTAACTTTCCTTTCTGGGCCTTTGCCTACTTCTTCTAGTGCAAAAGAGCTACACTAATTAATAAATAAAGAAAACGGTTGTTGAAACAAAATATAATCTCTCACTTGAAGGCTCTTTAGGAATAACGCTTTGAGATACGCAAAGAAATCGCTTGGTCACGGAACGCTTGGCACCCGGGGCCCGAGCTTATTGGGAGGACGGGTAAGAACTCCTTTTCGGGCGCTGTCACCCTAGCATGGATTATACCAAAATATGCATTGTGACTATAGTCAAAGTCGCTAAGAATGATTTCGGGGTGACCGCGGGGAAATACGCCGTATTTGCAAACCCACGGATACAACGAACAGAAATCCACATAGTGAATCTCCTCGTTATCCGCCACCTGGTGGTAAAGTATAAAGCAGTCAACTCTGCCTCCTCTGAGAGCACTACGAGGTGTAATCGATTCGTGCGTTATGAATGCTGCAACAAATTCTTTCATGACTGGGTTGTTTTTCTGTTGGCTGTCAAACTGACATTCCCATACGGAAACCACATCATATCCCTGAACCCTAATGAAGGCCTCGCGGTCCATGGTTTCAGCGTATAGGGCGCCCATAGGCTAGTTTCTCTGTGTGGGTATAGTATTAGACCGAAAACAATTCTTGCACCCGTGATAGTAACAACCGTAGAATTCGTAAGCGGTTCTATCACATACCCCATCTAATAAAAAAGGACCTACTCTAACTTCCCCTCCCTGTGACCGAGCGTGTTGAATTTTAATGTTGTTCTGTTGTTGCAGCCACGAAAGCCAAGCCAACGCCTTCCTACTCTGTGTGTTACTCCCTCTGTAGCCGCCAGGTGGCAGGATAGCCATTGTGTTTGGTTCTAAATAGTTTCTGGCGAAGATCCTGCTACAATCACCGGCGATAGTAATGTCCTGACAGAAAGGATCAACTTGCGAAACTGCTATGAAGAGAGAACGGAACTTATTGCAGGAATCTCGCAATACCCTCACGTCGTCTAAGGCATAGGCCAAAAGTTCACATTTCAGATTGTAGGTATCTCGTGACTTCTCTTGGTACCATAACACGAATTCCGTACGGGTTTCTTCGCTCATGAATTCCGGTTTAAAATATTTTTGATCGGCCAAAGCTCCCACACAATCTAATGTATCTATCTTGTGGAATTCGTGAGGGAAGAAGCCCTTACGCACCTCTGGCAGCTCGAACATAGCTTGCAGTTTTCGGAGTGGCACTGTTAGAAATGAATAAGAGTCCAAGAAGACTATGTTTAACGATTGTAGAAAGATGCCCAAAATCTTTGACCCATCATAGATCGTGTGAGGAACTATGTGTTTCGCGAAAATATAAGAAAGCACAAAGTAGCCGTCAAAACCGCGAAGGTTGTGGGCAATTACTCGCACATTCTTATATTTTGGCTCTGTGTGTCGAAGTTTTCGGCCATCACTACCTCGTTTCACGGTCTCTCGGACTCCTAACAGCTCATCCAAAAACTCAGCCACGCAATTTCTGCCCCAGTAAACGCGTTCTTGGTCGCCAAAAGAAGCAACGCAGAGTACAGCCACATGTTCACCATCCAACAAGACTGTTTCTGTGTCAAAGTAGACAACAGAAACATCGTGCTTCGGGTCCTCAGGTTTTTGAACAAAGCAATGTTGTGTTTTGTGCACAGTCTTACAATGGCTACAGAAGTCGGGATGGATGCATTTGTGTGCTGTATTGGTAAGAAAAGTGCACATACAAACGCTACAGCGATGCACTTCAGAGCAGGTTTTGTTTGCCCTGTGAGCATTACTGCATGCATCGCCTTAGAAAAAACGATTACACAAATTTCACAAGAGAAGGTTGTCTTCATTATGAACGGCGACAGCTCTGCATCTATTGCACTTGAAAGAGCAATTGTGTGTGTTTAGTCTCTCGCGTGTAGGTAAAACTTTAAGGCAGAGGGGACAATAGTAATCACTGCCAAACAGAGCTTTCAAAGATCGCACAAGATCATAATGTCTGTCGTGACTGAGTAGAAATATCTGTTTATCAGCAGCGGGGCCCCGATATGCAACTTCAAAACCGCACTCAGCGGAAATTACAACAAGTTGGTAATCTGGGATCGCACGTTGAAACAGTTCAACTTCATTCAAGCCACAACTTTCTAAGGCAACCCCTGCGATACCATGTAAATTTGTAGCCCTGATAGTTTGCATACTACGTTTATCCTCTCGCACCTGTCTGTATGTTTTAGCATCGTCCTGATGGGCCGAAATACCAACAGCTAATGCTCTGGCAAGACATAAACTATCGGTATTGTTGATTTGAATGACAGCTTTTTTTTTTTTTTAAAAATCATTCAAATTCAACATTGCCCGTTTTTTTTATATTCTCAGAACGATTACTACCCTCCCCCCTATTAGTGATATTAATAAGAATTACGTCCAGACTCAAGTCGTCCGTTATCATAAATTCACTGTTTGATTGATCAACTGCTATGAAAGCAGCCATCACACGGTCAAACGTTAGATCCGTCAGTGGCATGAATGGCAAATTTATAGGGGTTTTTAGGCTAGGTGCGTCTAAGCACAATCCAACATGGGAATAATCGCCTTCAATGCTTAAATTGGCGATTATTTCCTCTAGCATCCATCGAAAGTTCGAAAAAAACAGATCCTCGTCTGCTAAATCTGCCAAGTTTCTAAACCGGACCTCGTAAGATTTAAATAAGGTCCGGTATTTCTGTGAAAAGCGAACTACCCCATCCTGTATCTGGTAGTTGTTGTTGTTCTGGAAGTCTGCTTCTCTTTCTTCCATCTAAAATTTTAAAAAAGCGTCGCATAAGATTTAGGGATTTGTTTTCGTGAAAAAAACAAAAAAAAAAAAAAAATCTATAGACATACTTACATCATCGTCCTCGGCGTTAAAACATCCAGACAGTAAAGATGAACTATCGAGCTCAGTTTCATCTTTACCAGCACCTTCTAAACTGCAGTCACTAGAGCATCCGGGCTTATGCTCCACAACTTCGCTGTCATTCGAACATCCAGGTCGAGCCTCAACATTATCAGTAGTAGTAGTAGTATTAAAGAACTCGGCATTCTGAAAGAGTAGCGTAACGAAAACACAGTTACTAAACAATAATTCTATAAACATTTTTTTTTTTTTTAAAAAAATCAAATAAAAATTTTTCAGTAATGAAAAAAGAAATACTCACAGTAGTGTACACTAAGCTTTGACAGTAGTCAATTTCCGCCTTCATCATTTCAGTTTCCTCGTATTCTTTTTCAATCTTTATAGCATCATTTAGGAATGATGAATCGTCATCCATTGCTAGAAAAACTTCTTCCATGTTCATAATGATAGCTTGTAAGCAGGTGTGATATGTGGTCGTATTGACCCCCCTTTTAAAGCAAACTCGTGGATTGAAACGACATTTGACGACAACCAATCAGTGCTTAGATTCAAGAGTATGTGAATGTCACAACCAATAGGAAATTACTACAGTATGAGAGTTAAAGTCACAACCTATAGGAAATCAGTATGGTATGAGAGTGAAATGCAAAAGACATTGAAGGAAATACCTGTGGAATGCTTTCGTGAACTAGCGGACTCAATGTCTCCCAAACAGGCACATTTGAAGATGAGTTATCTTTTTTGCTTTTTTTTTCATACCAAATTTGAACAAAGGCTTTGGGGACAATACTAACGTTAGTTATGGGGGATTATATGTCCTTTGTACGACATGTCACAAACAACAACAGGAACATTTGAAGGCGAGTTATCTTTTTGTTGTATGACATGTCACAAACAGACACATTTGAAAGTACGCTATCTTTTTTTTCCCACTCAGGAATGCTATAGAATTGTGAACATCTGTGCAGCATGCATTGAAGGAAATACCTGTGGAATGCTTTCATGAACTAGGGGACTCAATGTCTCCCAAACAGGCATATTTGAAGATAAGTTATCTTTTTTGCTTTTTATTTCATACCAAATTTGAACAAAGGCTTTGGGAACGATACCAACGTTAGTTAAGGGAGATTATATGTCCTTTGTACGACATGTCACAAACAACAACATTTGAAGATGAGTTATCTTTTTTTTTTCCTTTGTACGACATGTCACAAACAGCCGCCGCATTTGAAGATGAGTTATCTTTTGCTTTTGTCAAACCAAAATTGAACAAAGGCTTGGGACAGGCGTCTCCTTCACGACATGTACCTACTTGCTCCTGACACGGCACGAGTTTATGAGCCAATAACAAGGCTAGTAGATTCTAAGCATCTGATGTTATAATCCAATAGACCACATTTGCAGTTTGGAACTTTCTCAGTGCGGTTGTAATTTTTTTCCACTGCTGTTTTCCCACAAAAATGGCATGGCACGAAATGTTTGACGAAATAAGAAAGGCAAACGTAACTTTCTACAGACGTCCGAGTCACAGTAGCACAGTTCGTGCTTATTGCTACGAATTCGAGCCACATGTTGCGATCGAAACATCTAATACGCATATGTTGTTATTGAGAAGACAATGGGATGAATTCAAAGACAAAATGGAGGATATCTTGCTTTCCTTAAGGGCCAGATCTAAAGATGAAATCCAAATACATGGAGTCCGAATCAATACCGATGGTGGCGCTTGTGATTTCTATTGGAAGCAGTTCTCGCTAGCAGCAGAAAGGCAAATGACTCTACATCTTTCTGAGCTTGAATCAATATCTACCAGAATCATAGATATAGATTCTTTTCTTCAACGTCTAGAAGATGAAAAACCTGCATTTCTGTTAATGCAAACAGTTATATTGGAGCATCTCGACTGTGTTAGAGAACGTATAAAGAATGATGTGTTTGTCGGTTCTATCGATGTTTCGTTTAAAGATGTTTATGCTTATTTTGTGAGAACTGCTGAACCATCTACAAGTGTTAAAATTTTTTCTGCTAAGTGTTGTAAAGAGGGGGTAGTTACCGAGTTCAACTATTATGCTTTGTACAATGCTGTAATTTCGATGATCGAAGAACTTCAAACTGCTTACACGACGAAATATACGAAGTATCCATTCTGATCAAAGCAATGTATATATATATGTAAGTGTTTGTGTTGATTTTTGTGATTAGTAACTACATCTGTAAAACTTACAAATAAAAGTATATCTATTTGAAAAAATATTGTCTGTCTTTTTTCTTAGAAAGTAGAAAAATAAGTTTTAATTTTCCATTAATCAATAACCTTTTTTAGGAAAGAAAATGATTTCAAATATATATATTAAAAAAAAAAAAATCAAGCTTGCAGACAGAAACAGAAGATGGCGCCAGTGCTTCACGAAGACGGTAAATAAATAAATATAAACACATTTTACTTTTCAGGTTTTTTTTTCCTGTTAAGAAAGACTCTACACATTAGAACACAAACTCAACTTGCAGAGAAAAATGGAAACATCATAAATAATTATGGGTAAAAATATATACATATAAATTTAACCATAAAAAGGATATAAAATGAAATAAATTCCTTAATTTCAGATTTTTCAGCTTTCAGAATTATTCACTAGATGGAGCCAAAGTTTCTTGGTTGTCTCCGTGTTTTTTTGGTAAATATCAAAAGCAACTTAAGTTTTTTTTTTTTTTTTCCCATAGATAGTAAACAGTAGAATACAAATTCGAGAGGAACCATCACAAATAGTTATGGGTAAAAATATATACATATAAATTTAACCATAAAAAAGGACATAAAATGAAATAAATTCCTTAATTTCAGATTTTTCATCTTTCAGAATTATTCACTAGATGGAGCCACAGTTTCTTGGTTGCGTGCTTTGGGAAAAAAATTAAGCATCAAAGCAACTTAAATAAAATCTTTAATTTCACCTTTCAGAATGACTCAATAGATGACAACACCGTCTTAAATAAAATCTTTAATTTTCAGCTTTCAGAATGACTCGATAGATGGCGACACATATTGCAAAGCTACGGAAATATATTTATAAAACGTCAAAGTCATGGCTATCTAGGAAAAAATACATTTAAACACCTTACATAAAATAAAATCTTTAATTTTCAGCTTTCAGAATGACTCGCTAGATGGCGACACATTTTCTGGGTCTTCCGATGTCGCTGCAATCTCCCTGCTCAAAGTTTTGTGCCCCCCCCCCCAAGTACCCGTATGTTAGTCGAAGCGTCCACGTTTTTCCCGCCAAATCCTTTGTCTTGGGAAAGAATGTGTGCTGCTCGATGTGTGTGTGTGTGTGTGTGTGGGCGTGCGTATGTGCGCGTGCGCGCGCGCGCGAGCGGGAGAGCTCGGGCTTGTGTGTGTGTGTGTGCCTGCGCGAACCCACAATTCATTGCGAACACGGTAGCTTGAAAACCAACGCGGCAAAAACAGACGATTTCTACGGCATCAACCGACCAGAAATCACAGGCAGAGTCACAGACGTAGTCAGTTTATACCCCCAGACCAATCAGAACATCGGTTCGTATCCCCCTCCAATCAGAACAAGGCGAAATACAACTTCCTACGTCACACTCACACCACTCTTAACTATAACAGCTACATTTACACATATTCTTATAACTGAAAGGGTAGCCGTGGGGATAAGCACCGGACTGTCAGTAGCAACGACATGGGTTCGAGCCTGGGTAAAGTAAAAAAAACCCTTTATTTAATTTAATGTCGAAAGCACATGGCGCCATCTAGCGGGCGAAATAAGAACTAAAATATATTTTTCCGCAACTAAGCCTCGGCGCAACCGCTAAACCTAAACCTCGGCTCGCTTCACCGGCAGACGCTCAAAAGCGAAACGGCAAAACAAACGACCGAGACGGCTGCTAGCACGAAAATTGGCGCCAAAATTCATAGAGCCGTACTCGGTTAGAACCCCAACCTAATCTACTTCCGTCCATATAATTTTTCCACAGGGCATCTAAATGAGTAATTTCTGAAAATTTAAGAATTGAAATACAACTTGAATCTCTAGCTGTTAAAATATTGTTAGCTCTTGAAAAACATTCTAATTGACATTCAATGGGATCTATCTTTGCTATGCTAAAAACACCTTGAAGAATTTCAAAACGACAGTACTCTAATTTAATCCGAACTTACTCAGAAACGTTTACTGTATTTTTTTTCTTGTAAACCATCTAAAAGATCAAACGGATCTAAAGACACTTTTCTTCTTTTCACATTAATCATATGAACTAAATCATGACGTCCAATACATTTTAATAAAGTAATAAAGATCGTTTTTTCATCCAATCTTGCTTTCTTTATTAGTGCATTAATAAATCTTTCTGATTTTCAATTTTGACTTTGATCGATTCATCAAACATACCATTAATAAAGTTATTAATTTCATCTTTACCCAAATGACCTTCGATTCTACGAAATATTTCATATTCCATAATAAGATTCAATACTTTCAAAAGCACTCTCACAAACCGATCTGAGACTTTGCCACAGCTTAGAAAAAATCAGCTGATCGGAGAACAACGCCTTCTAACATAATCGGAGGTAAGTTGTTGTGTGTGTGTGTTATGGAGGTTTATCGGCGCATAAGATGCTGTGGCTATAATGCGCCTATTCACATGAAAAAGTTAAAAACATAATTTAGGCGTAACAACTTGGTTGCGTTTACAGAGATATTTAAAATTTATCATAAAGTCTAATTATTTTCAGATAAGAGAAAAACTGTTGATGTTTTCATCATCTCCAATAATATGTTGTAATGTCATTGGTTCTCGTAGATTTCTTAGGGAACACAGGACGAATGTTCTGTCCTGTTGATATTGAGGGCAGTCAATCAGAATATGTTTGACTGTTAAATTTTCTGAACAGTATGGACATTGAGGTGGCTCTTCACCTCTGAGCAGATGGAGGTGGGTCAGATATGTGTTTCCAATACGTGCCTGTGCAAGAACCACTTCTTCTCTTCACACTGTTTTGGTGCTAGAGTGCCAATGCTTTGGATCCTGTTTCAACTGATAGAGTTTATTATTCTTTTGTGTGTGCCATAGCTCTTTCCACTTCGCGAAAAACCTGCTGTTTGTATGATGTGACAGTAGTCACAGGCTGGAACCGGAATGGAGGTTAAATCAAAGGTTGACGGATTTTTAGCATTTTCATCAGCAAGTTCATTGCCCTTTATCCCTGAATGTGCTGGGACCCAGCAAAAGGTCACTGATTGATGACGTTCTTCAATTTGTAATAGAAGTCTTCCGATTTGATTTAACACAGGATGAGCCTTGTAGGAGGAGTTTTGCATTGCGGTGATTGAGCTGAGAGAGTCTGTATATACAATATATTTTATAGATGGGTAGAGATTCAGGTTGTCTAAAGCTAATTTTATTGCATGAAGTTCTGCGGAGAAGCTGCTATACTCAGGTGGAAGGGCAGCCAAGATGATAGTAGAGGGAAATACTGCCGCTGCTCCAACGGCTGAATGTGATTTGGAGCCATCACTATATATCGGCAAAAAATCAGCGTATTTCTGAATATGACTTGCATGGAGTTGTTTCACACTGAATATTGGTAGACGATTCTTTCCCCACTTTTCAAGATAAGTATCCAAATATAACTGAGGAGAGCGAATCCATGGCGGTTGGGAGTAATTCATTAAATGTTTCCTGTTGAAAATTTGTACTTTCCAACTCTGCGTTAATTCAATAAGGCGTACGCCTGCCGGTCTAATTTTACTGGGTTTATTTCTGTAGAGGTTTTGCAGTGGTGGATTAAAGAGGTATGACTGAATAGGATGATGATAGCAATTTTGTATTCGGGCTGCATACTTAAGAAGCAGCGTTTTTCTGCGTAGGAAAAGGGGTGGTTCATCAGCTTCAATGTACAAACTATGAGTAGGAGATGTCCTGAAAGCACCAAGTGCAATCCGCAATGCGCATGCTGTATAGGATCCAGCCATTGTAGTGTACTCTTACGGGCGGAATCATAAAGTGGAGCACCATAATCCATTCGGGATCTGATCAATGCTCTATATAAAAGCAACAGAGATGTGCGGTCTGCTCCCCAAGACAAGGCAGATAAAGCTCTTAGTATGTTCAGCTTTTTTAGGCAGGATATAGGGACAAATTTAATGTGCTCAAGGAAATTTAGTTTCCTGTCAAGGATTAATCCCAAGAATCTGATGTTGTTAGTCACTGGAACGGTAAAGTTTTGCATCTGAAGTTCGGGGTCTGTATGCATTTTCCGTTTATTGCGAAAGTGTATTGCAACGGTTTTCTTCTGTGATAGACGATAGCCATTTAACTCTGCCCACCTTTGGACTTTATTCAAAGATATCTGCAGCTGTCGTTCAATGGGTCTCATATTCTGAGAATGGCAAGAAATAGAGAGATCATCGGCATAAAGGTAGGTCTCAACAGTATTTGGAAGTTCTTTTGTGATGGAATCGATTCTAAGGGCAAAAAGGGTTGCACTCAGTACAGACCCTTGTGGCACTCCTTCCTGCAAAAATGACATAGAAAACGAGTTGCGGTATCGAACTTGGAAAGACCGAGTTCTGAGAAAGTTCCTGATGAATATAGGCAGGTTGCCTCGTAGACCTAGAGCATGGAGGTCACTGAGGATGCCATGACGCCAGGTAGTATCAAATGCCTTCTCTATGTCTATGGAATCCATAACAAGATGTTCATTTTTTACAAAGGCATTACGAATTGCAAATTCTACTTTGATCATGAGATCTAATGAAGACCTGTTCTTTTGAAAGCCATGCTGATTATTGCTAATTAGTTGTTGCGTTTCGATGATCCAAACAAGGCGATTATGGATCGTTTAGGTTAGGTTATGTTATGTTAGGTTAGTAATTTCAAGTACTTCAAGTACTTGAAATTACTAACATTAAATTAAATTAAATTAAAACCTTTCAAGTAATTTACCGAGGCAACTGGATAGAGCGATAGGTCTATAACTGTTAGGACTGGTAGGATCTTTACCGGGTTTCAAAAAGGGAAGAACTGTGGCATGATGCCAAGAGCTGGGATAAATCTTTTCCATAAATATCCGGTTATAGTAGACCAGCAGTATTTGTAAATTTCTGTCACCAAGGTTTTGTAACAATGTAAGATATTCCATCTGGACCAGCGGCACTGTTGCGTGTTGTTTTAATGACATGTAGAAGTTCATGATATTGAAGAGGCTGGTTATATGGAAAGAAAACTGATGTTTGAAAGTTGGTGGCTCGTTCTTCAGTCTTGGTCTTTATTTTCTGAAAAACCAGAGAATTATTTGATGTCGCAGAAACTTCGGCAAAGGTTTTGGCCAAGGCATTTGCAATGTCTTCAGGAGCAGATAGTTCTTGCCCATTCCATGAAAGAATTGGTGTAGTGGTGGTTGGAAATTTTCCGGAAATCTGCCAGATTTTCTTCCATATTAACCTGGAGTTAGTATTTCTGTTTATGGTAGAAGCAAACCGAATCCAAGAATTTTTCTTGGCTTCACTTTGAATTCGACGTGCTTTTGCTCTTAATTTCTTGTAATTGATAAGATTAGCTGTGGTTGGGATCTACGAAATAAATTCCACGCTTTATTTTTTAACTTCTTAGCTATTGTACATTCTTGATTCCACCAATAGTGAAGGTGCTGTCAGGGATTGGACAATGGAATTGAACATTCAGCTGCAGATAGTATGTGAGAAGTGATATAATCTGTGA
Source organism: Mastigoproctus giganteus (assembly GCF_048544385.1). Taxonomy (NCBI): domain Eukaryota; kingdom Metazoa; phylum Arthropoda; class Arachnida; order Uropygi; family Thelyphonidae; genus Mastigoproctus; species Mastigoproctus giganteus. The sequence goes on from NC_143582.1 coordinate 221,762, forward strand.
CTTCATCTATCGACTGCGTTCGTATATATTGCTCATTCAGGGTGGCAACTGATTGAAATTTGACCCAGTTGGCTTGAGAGAACTTCCATTTCCTGCACGGTTTGACTGATGGTGGCTGTGCAGTGAGCAGATCACAAATAATCGGAAAATGATCGCTGTTTAAGGGGTCATCTAAAACAGACCATTCAATGATTGGAATCAGAATCGGGGAACATATTGATAGACCAATTGCAGAAGTTTGTCCAGTTGGTAATTGTATGTGAGTGGGTGCGCCAGTATTAAGAACAGTAAGGTTTTGCTTGTCTAGAAAAGTTTAAATTAGGCGGCCATGTGTATCTAATTTTGTTGATCCCCATAAGGGATGATGGCTATTGAAATCACCCAACAGACAGACAGGGGGCGGTAATTGCATTAGCAGGTCTTCAAGATCTTCGTAAGAGAAAGTATAACTTGGTGGGAGATAGACTGATGCCAGTGTTAACGCAATCTGGGTTTTCACACGTACGGCAACTACTTCAATATCAGTTTGCAAAACAATTTGTTTGGTCGGGATCTTTGAGCTGACGAAAATGGCCACGCCTCCACGGGCAGCATTCGAAGTATTACGATCTTGTCGATAGATAGCATAGTTCTTTATGTTGGTGGAAATTTGAGGAGTTAGATAGGTTTCCTGTAGACAGAAACCAACTGGAGAGTAGCGGTTAATTAAGACTTGAATATCATTAAGGTTGCTACGAAGTCCTCTACAATTCCATTGTAGAATATAAGGCATTACTGGTGTTTAGTAGACGAAGCTGTATCTGACTGTTTTTTTAATGTGGCTGGCTTGTGACGTTCAGGCTTTGGTTTAGGAAGATTCAGAGTTGAGATGCTTTGCAGCAGCATCCGCATGTTCATTGCCTGAGATGCCAACATGACCAGGGATCCAGCAGAAGGTAACCTTCTGATTGACTGTTTGATAGTGAAGTAACTTAGATCGGATCTCTTTAAGAATGGGGTGAGAGGGACAAAAAGTAGATTGAATGGCAGTGATTGCGCTTAAGGAGTCTGTATATATCAAGGATTCCTTGATATGGTACTTGTTTATATTATCTACAGCCAATTTTATTGCGAATATTTCTGCAGTATAGATACTGCATTCAGTGGAAAGAGACACAGCTAATGAGAAGTTGGAAGAAACTGCTGCAGCACCTACGGCTGTATCTGTTTTGGAGCCATCAGTATAGATATATACTTTTCCTGAGTTTTCCAAGGAATGCGATTTATGGAGCTGTTGAAAATTTGTATTAGCCAGGGATGTCTTCCCCCATCTTAAAAAGAAATTGTCACAGAGAGGTATGAATTCAGTCCAGGGAGGTTCAGGAGTACCAAGGTCTTGGAAGACATTCTGAAAATTAATGTTCCAACTGATCATGAGCTCTTGCACTCAAGGCCCCGAGTGCCAAGCGATAGTGACAAGCGATATTTCCCTGCAACTTATAAAGTGATCTTTGAAAGTGATATAGTTCTATTTTTGTTGTGCGATTTTCTTCAGTTTTGTTCACTTAAAGTGGTTCTTTGCTTAAAAAATCTTACGTAAGAACCCAGAAAGGGAATCTACCTTTCTTCTTTAGTATTTATATTAAATACCAACTCACTCTACTAATCTTAATAACCACTTGATCAATGGTGGCACTGCTCCTGCCTCCACGTGGAGGGGCTGGTAATCTGGGAGAAGAAAGTCCTTTTCCCAGGGCTAAAAGGAGTAAACATGGATACTAATGATTTCCCACGATTAGAGCCAAAGAGCTCGCAACATGACAACCACGAAACTGATCATGACTTCTCATTGTCGAAAAGACTGAAAAAGGATGCAAACAAGCAGGAAGCTCCAGCTTTCCTGATCATCCATTCTCTATCTTCACAACCTGTCAGCAAGCTTTCGCCTTTCATCATACAACGAGGCCTTGTAAATGCAGCAGCATCTCCAAAAATGGTGAAACGTCTTCAATCTGGTGACTTGCTAATAGAGACCTCTCTTCCAAGACACTCTGACCTCCTGTTAAAACTTTCATCTTTAAGTGGAATTCCAATTCAAGTCATTTCACATAACACCCTGAATTCTTCCAAGGAAGTGATCAGTGAATGGGACCTATTAAACGTTTCCGAGGAAGAAATAATTCAGGAACTAAAAGATCAAAATGTAACTCAGGCCAAGAGAATCATGATACGAAAAGACGGCACCTTAGTCCCAACCCGTAGCATACTTTTAACCTTTAGTTCGCCGAATCTACCATCCTCAGTCAAAGCAGGCTATTTAAACTGATGTGTTCGGCCCTTTATCCCGAACCCTCTGAGATGCTACAAACGTCAGAAATTTGGCCACTCCCAGACAGCATGCCGTGGAGATGCAACATGTCCAAACTGCGGTTGCAAAACTCACACTCAATCTGAGTGTGAGTTTTGCAACCGCAAAACTCACAAGAAGAAGGCACAAACTCCGCAGTGTCCTAATTGCAAGGGCAATCATCCAGCCTACTCCAAAGATTGTGATCTTTGGAAGTTAGGAAAAAAAATACAGAAATACAAGACTGAAAATAAAGTATCTTTTCAAGAAGCTAGAAGACAAGTAAAATCAAGTATTCCAAAAACTACTTATGCTTCGGCTGCCCATAGTTACAAATCAGTAGCATGTCAGACAGAAGTGTCAGTCTCTTCAGACAAATCGATCGCCGACTGGGCTCGATCAGTACTATCAACTCAGCCTACATCTGAATCACAATTAGTGGACCAAAGTAATAATACGCCACTCACAATTCCAACTGAGAACATATCCCACAATACAGTGGCAGAAAAATTGCATAAATCAGATAGTGTGGAGGTGCAACAACCAACAAGCATGGATACTGATGATATGCACAACCAAGAAGATTTTCTTGAATTATATGCAGATGGAGATATGGAGAATAAAAATGTATCAGGACGCCCTAATTTTCCTAGAAAAGAAAAATCTAAATCTGACCGTCACAAACAACCTACGCATAAAAAGCAGACAGATTCATCTTCCTCTTACAAAACCAAATAATGCAACATATTATCCAATGGAACTGTTGTTGTTGTTGTTGTTGTTGTTGTTGAATTTGTTGGTGCATCAGCAACTTAGGCTATAATGCACTGATTACTGTCTAATATCTTCTTAGTTTGTCTTACACGTGATATGGTTCATATATTGTGATATTTATTTATCAATTTTAGAAAGAGAAAAATGTCATTCATGTCCTCACGATCTCCTAGAACATTCTGTAATGATAACTGGCTGGAGTTATGAAAATGAGAGAAGAAAGCAGATTTCCGTTCTTGCAGATATAGCGGGCATTCCAGGATGATATGTTTTACTGTTAGTGAACATAAGCAGTTGCTGCATTGTGGAGGATCATCGTTTGTTAGTAGGTAGCTGTGTGTGAGGAATGTATGACCAATGCGTAATCTGGCCAGGATGGTTTCTTCTTTTCTGTTTTGTCTCAGACTGGATTGCCATTGCTTGGGTTCTCTCTTGATTTCAAGAAGTTTATTATTTGCTTGACTTTGCCACATGCATGTCCACTGTTGTTTATACATCTGTTTGATAATGGATTTATGGTCAATATAAGGAGTCCTGAAATCAGATGGTATCACATTTGTAGCACATTTAGCAGCTAAGTCTGCCTGCTCGTTTCCTAGTATTCCGGCGTGTCCAGGGATCCAACAAAATATTACTAGCTGTCCATGTCCGTGTAGTTCTAGTAGCTGTGCCCAAATTTTTTGTACCAGCGGATGACTAGGGAAGAATTGACGCTGTAGAGAATTTACAGCACTCAATGAGTCCGTATATATGATGGATTTGGTATACGACTGTTCTTTGATATTCTCTAGAGCTAGAACAATGCCGTATAGTTCTGAGGTATAAGTACTGCATTCAGATGGAAGCTGTCTGGAGATGGTGATATTTGGTAATACAACAGCGGTACCAACTTTACTACCAATTTTGGATCCATCTGTATATATTTGAATGAAAGTGCTAAACTCAGAGGAGTGGGTCTTATGAATTTGTCTAATGTTGGAATCTGGAAGGTTATTCTTTCCCCATTGCTGAAAGTGTCTATCAATATGTATCGGGGGCATTTGCCATGGCTGGGTTTCCATGCTAGTGTCCTGAAGAATGTTAGTAAAATTCAGGTCCCAGCTTGTGATAAGAGCTTGAAGCCTAATGCCAGATGGTTTATTGAGCCGTGGTTTACTGTCATAAAGTTTACTCCATTTGGGTATAAAGAGATATTGCCATATGGGATGATGTGGAAGACTGCTGATTTTGGCTGCGTAATTTAGTAACAGAACTTGTCGTCGAAGATGTAGCGGTGGTTCATAGGCTTCGGTATATAGACTTAAGATTGGTGAAGTACGAAAAGCCCCCAGTGCAACTCGTAGGGCACTATGATGCACAGGATCGAGCCATTTAAGTGCACTCGGTCTGGCCGAGTCATATGCAGGAGACCCATAGTCTAACCTGGATCTAATCAGCGATCGATAGAGCTGTAGCAACACGTAGCGATCTGCGCCCCATGACATGGAGGAGATTACTCGCAGAAGATTTAGTTTTCTAAGACAACTTGTACGGATATGTTTTATATGTTCCAGAAAGTTTAATTTTTTATCAAAAATTACACCAAGGAATCTAATACTAGGCTGGAAAGTAATACTATGAGAATCTAACTGTAGGTCTGGATCAGGATGTAAAGAACGTTTGCGACAGAAGTGTACGGCTGTTGTTTTTGGTTTAGAAAGTCGATATCCGTTGTTTCTGGCCCAAGAGACTATTTTGTTAATGGTACCTTGTAGTTGTCTTTCAATTAGTCGCATATTTTGGGAGTGACATGAGATGGCAAGATCGTCAGCATATTGGTATGCGTCAACTGTATTAGGTATACACTTGGTTATGGCATCAATCCTAATGGCAAAGAGTGTGGCGCTCAACACTGAACCTTGGGGAACTCCCTCTTCTTGTACATATGCTCGAGACAATGATGAATGGAATCGGACTTGAAATGATCTATTGCCTAGAAAGTTTTTAATGAATATCGGCAGATGACCCCGAAGTCCACATTTATGTAAGTCCTGAAGAATACCATATCGCCAAGTTGTATCGAAGGCTTTCTCTATGTCTACGCATATCATGACTAGGTGCTCGTTTCTGAGGAAAGCGTTCCGGATATTTGTTTCTGCTTTGAGAATGAGATCAAGTGTAGATCTTCTTCTCCGGAAGCCATGTTGGTTTGGACTTAGAATGTTTTCCGTTTCTAAAAACCATGTCAATCTAGCATTAACTATTTTTTCTAATGTTTTTCCCAGACAACTGGTTAGAGAAATAGGGCGGTAGTTTCTGGGATCTGTGTGGTCTTTTCCTGGTTTCGGGAAAGCCAGCACATAAGAATGGCACCAGCTAGCAGGGTAATACTCCTCTAGAAAAATTCTATTATACAGCTGTAATAGGGCAGTTAATGAATCCTCACTTAAATGAAAGATCATGGTGTAGAAAATTCCATCGGGGCCTGGAGAACTATTCTTTAATCGGGAAAGTGCACTGCGCAATTCAATCATGGTCAGAGGTAGGTTATACGAATATGGGACGGAAGTATTAAAATTTAGTTTGTATTTTTCTGTCCGGGATTTTAACAATTGAAATGCTGGTTCATATCTGGCAATAGCTGAAAGTGTTTCAAATGAATTACCTAAGATATTGGCAATCTCCAAAGGTTCAGAAATTTCCTTCCCTCTTACAAGTAGAATAGGAGAATTTGTTTGTGAGTATTTGCCATTAATTCGTTTGATTTTGTTCCATATTTTAGAAGTATCTGTGGATCTGTTTATGGTGGAAGCGAAACGTGCCCATGCTTCTTTTTTACTCTCTCGTCTTATATGACGAGCTTTAGCTCTGGCTCTCTTAAATTGTAGGAGGTTGGCTGTAGTTGGATATTTTCGAAACAGATTCCAGTACTTATTTCTTTCTTTTTTAGCATTGTTACATGCTTCATTCCACCACATTTTTGGATGAAGCCTGATTTTGGATGACGATTTTGGAATAGCAGCCTCCGATGCTTTCATTATTTTTCGTGTAGTATAACTGACTGCAGAATCAATTGTGAGGGTTCTTATGACGGCAGTATCTATTTGAGCTATTTCCTGGTATTTAGTCCAGTTAGCCTTTTCAAATTTCCAGCTTGTCCTAATTTCTCTCTGGGGAGGAGAACTTGAGCTGAAAGTACAGATGATAGGAAAGTGATCGCTACCACAAGGGTTATCAGTAACAGTCCAGTCTATGATAGGAAATATTGTTGGGGAGCATACTGAAAGATCAATAGCTGAACTTGAACCAGATGGAGAGTGTATGTATGTGTGATCACCACTGTTTAGAATAGTTAGATTATGTTTATCTAAAAATTTTTCTATTAACTGTCCTCTAGAGTCAAGATGTTGGGAACCCCATAGGGGGTGATGGCCATTCCAGTCACCCATAATACAAAAGGGAACAGGTATTTGCTTAACTATATCATCTAAATCATCAAGGCTGTATGAATGGTTTGGCGATAGATACAACGAAACTAATGTTACTGTTATACCAATAGTGACACGAACTGCAACTGCCTCTAAAGATGTTTGCATGGGGATAGGTCTACAGGGAACTGCAGAGTTCACTAAGACTGCTACTCCTCCATGAGCTGAATTAGAGGAACTTCTATCTTTTCTATATATAGTATAATGCTTAATTGTCATAGATACTGTATTTGTGAGATTGGTTTCTTGAATGCACACTGCAACAGGCTTATATTTACTTAATAGATCGTAAAAGTCATCTACGTTAGCACGGAGCCCACGGCAATTCCACTGAATAACTGTACTCATTGTTTGGTTTTAACTGGTGTCTGCTAACATCCGTGAAGTAGTCTGCTTACGCCTGTCTATTTTTCCCTTTTCCTTCTTTGAGAATACTGGTCTGCCTGTGTCGATGTCATCTTCTGGATGAATTTCAAGAATTGTATCATCATCGCCTGCTTTTTCATCGATGTCCATGGTATCAGATCTGAGTTTGTATTTATCACTTCTTTCAGAGCTCTTGATTTGTTCTTTCTGTTGCTGTTTGGGATGCTTATCTGGAGGAACTGTTACTGGCGTATTTACTTCTTTTGTTACATATCTGGAGGGAGAGTGTTCCTTTGATGAAGAAAGTACTGATTTAGCCCAACCAGATATAGAGATATTTGGAGGGACTGAGCAGTCAGTTTGAGTTGATATTGAGCGTAGTCGTTGAGTAATTGATGCATACGTAGATGATTTGACAAGAGTTATAAATTGTTTTTTTGCCTCTTGATATGACACTTTATGCTCTATTTTATATTTCTGAATATTCTTCTCTCGTTTCCATTGATCGCAGTCCTTAGAGAAGGCAGAATGATTTCCATGGCAATTAGGACAGTTTTGAGTTTCCTTGTTACAATCGGTATGTGTGTGTTCTTTAGAACCACAAGCAGCACAAGTGACTACACCTCTGCATACCGTTTGCGAATGACCAAATTTTTGGCACTTGAAGCACCGTACCGGATTGGGAATGTATGGTCTAACATGACATCTGAGGTATCCAGCCTTTATAGTTGTGGGAAGAATTGGTGTTTTAAAAGTCAGTATAACTGTCCGAGTAGGGACAAGCTCTCCATCTCTTTTGATCAAAATTCTTTTGGCGTGGATTACATTTTGGTTGTTTAATTCCTGGACAAGTTCATCTTCCGATACATTTAGGAGATCCCATTCTGATATTACCCCTTTAGAGGAGTTCAAGGTGGCATGTGGGGTAACCTTTGTGGAAATTCCACCAAAGGTAGAAATTTTCAGGAGTCTCTCTGCATGTCTATGTTCATTCATCTCCACTAATAAATCTCCAGATCTTAATCGACGAACCATTTTTGGAGGGCCAGCCACATTTTCGAGACATTTCTGAATCAAAAATGGAGATAACTTACTCAGTGGTTGGTCTGTGGAGGAATGCAATATTAAAAAGAGAGGAGCAGAATAATCTGTCCCTTCTTTTTTTTGTCTCTTGGCATGGGATGGGTTTAAGTCATGATCTAGGTCATGCCTATCTAGATCTGGATCAGTAGATCCACAGCTGGACTGTTTTGTGTTTTCCATTACTGCTCCTTTTAGCCCTGGGAGAGTGGATTTCTTCTCCCAGACTTCCAGCCCCGCCACGTGGATTTTTGTTTTGTTTTGTTTTGGTTTTATTGGCGCATTAGCGACTAAGGCTATAATGCGCCAAGACCATGTCATTAATAAAAATTTAAACTTTCAGTGACCTAACTAGTTAGGTCACCATGTCAAAATAAATAATAACAAAAGTATAAAAGATAAATCAATGGAAAAGAACAATAAAATGTAAATTTTATATGGCAGTAAAAATGTTTATTGATTTTAAAAAGCTAAAAACAGCAGACACATGGCCATTGTCAGATAAAATCTGACTGAGTGTATAAGGCTCAGCCAGATGACTAAAAACGGTAAAGTATAAATCACGTTCATGTCTAAAACGTGGACATACGGTTAAAATGTGATTAATAGATAAAATGGTGTCGCATTGCTCGCACATAGGACAGTCATCTGCCCTCAGCAGAAAAGAATGTGTAAGATGACTGTGTCCGATGCGGAGACGAGCTAGAACAACTTCCTCCTTACGGTTCCTGCGCAGACAAGACTGCCACGGTTCAATTACAGGCTTTATACAATATAATTTATTCGCGGTCTGTCTATTCCACGAGTCCTGCCATTGGGAATGTATGTTTTGATGTATTATTTGCCTGTAGTCTGTATAAGGGACTAACAGGCAACGGTTATTATTGGGAATTGCTGATTTGGCTGCGGCGTCAGCCAAATCATTTCCCCTAATCCCAATGTGGCTCGGAATCCAGCAGAAGCGGATGTCATATTCACGATCATGGAGAACGTGAATCTTCTGCTGAATGCTAGACAGAACTGGATGGGGATTATACCTCACAGATATTACAGCCTGTAACATGCTAAGAGAGTCGGAATATAAAATGAACCGTTGGTATTGGCATTTACTAATGTGATCCAAGGCTAACTCTACAGCGTGCAGCTCTGCAGTAAATATGCTGCATTCAGAGGGAATCTGCTCTGAGATAGTGCTGTCTGTGAAGACAGCAGCAGATCCCACATATGATTCTGACTTCGAACCGTCTGTGTAGACTGGCGCGAAGTCGGAATATTCAGTTCGGTGTGCTGAATGGAGCTGCAGGTAGACGCATGATGGAGTGTCCGACTTTCCCCAGTTTCTAAGCGACAAGTCGCATGCCGGGACACGAGCATGCCAGGGTGGAAAGGGTTGCTTGGATGTTTGGGCAACCTTGTCTACCTTGATATTGAGTTCGTTGAGTAGCTCTTGGACACGAATACCAAAAGGACGATTGGCAGTCTTACGGGTGTTGTACAAGTTTTCCCATCGTGGCTCAAAAACGAAGGGCCACGTAGGATGGTCTGGCAGGGATTTCAGTTTTAAAGCGTACTTTAAAGACAACTGCTTACGTCGAAACGATAACGGTGGTTCGTTTGCTTCGACGTATAAACTCTGGACAGGAGATGTTCGAAATGCGCCAGTAGCAATACGTATAGCCTGATGATGGACAGGATCCAGCCATCGAAGTACACTGTCTCTGGCTGAAGAATATACTTGGGACCCATAATCTAATTTGGATCGCACAAGTGCACGGTAAAGCCGTAAAAGGGTGCATCGGTCTGCACCCCAGGATAAGGAGGACAGCGAGCGGAGCATATTAAGGGCTCTTGTGCACTTTGTGCGGAGTTGGCGAATGTGATCCAAAAAGGTCAATTTTTTATCGAATATGAGTCCCAAGAATTTTGTGTTCGCTGCTACTGGAATAGCATTTTGTCCGAGCCTTAATTCAGGTTCAGGTTGAAGATTACGCTTGCGACAAAAGTGTACGCAAACGGTCTTCTCCGGCGAGAACCTGAAGCCATTAGCAAGTGCCCAGGAATTCAGACTATTGATGGCTTTCTGCAGTTGTCTTTCAATAACCCTCATGTTGCATGACTGGCAAAAAATGCTAAAGTCATCAACATAGAGGGCACTGTTTACAGTTGGAGGAAGTTGTTCTGTGATGGAATTTATTTTGATGGCAAAAAGCGTGACACTTAATACTGATCCTTGTGGTACTCCCTCCTCTTGGATAAAGGAGCGAGAGAGTGAGGATCCCACACGAACTTGGAACGATCGTTTGGCGAGAAAGTTTTGAATAAAAAAGGGGAGATGCCCTCTAAGGCCTAGGTTATGTAAATCTTTTAAAATGCCAAATCTCCAAGTTGTGTCATACGCTTTTTCCAAGTCAAAGAACACCGACACCAAGTGTTCGCGTTTTAGGAAAGCATCCCGGATGGATGCTTCCATTCTAATAAGATGGTCCAAAGTGGACCGGTTCCTTCGGAAGCCGCACTGAATGTTGGAGAGAAGGTCATTTGATTCTAAATACCATATTAAACGAGAATTGACCATTCTCTCCAGGATTTTGCACAGACAGCTAGTCAGAGCAATAGGACGATAATTGGTGGTAATTTTTGGATCCTTTCCTGGCTTTGGAAAGGCAAGAACGATTGCCTTTCGCCAGGAGTCCGGAAACTGCCCTTCAGTAAAGATTCTGTTATACAGAAGGAGCAGACAATCCATAGATTTTGATGAAAGATGTTTAATCATTTCATAATGGATGCCATCTGGTCCAACGGCACTTGCTTTGGAAAGAGCGAGGGCCCTTTTCAGTTCCAAAATAGTGAAATCCCCGTTGTAGGGATAAATACTCTTATATTTAAAGCTAAGTGCCTGTTTTTCGATTTTATATTTCAGGACCAGAAACTCTGGGGAATACGAAGATGTTGCAGAGATCTTGGAGAATGTTTCCCCAAGAGAATTAGCTATTGCAGTTGGATCTGCAATAGCGCATCCATTATAATCTAGGATTGAAGAAGGGTGGGATGTATATTTTCCCTTCATTTTCCGGATTTTATCCCAGACTACCTTAGAGTTGGTAGACTGGTTAATAGATGATGTAAAACGGATCCACGATTCCTTTTGACTCTGACGACGGATGTAACGTGCTTTGGCTCGTGCACGTTTGAAGGCTATCAGGTTGTTCGTGGTAGGATATCGGCGAAATATCCCCCACGCTTTGTTTTGAGCCTTTTTTGCTGCTGTGCATTGTGAATTCCACCAAGGTTTAGGAAATGGTGGAAACCGGGCTGATGTTTTTGGGACAGCATTAGCAGCTGCTTGGACAATATTTTCTGTGATGTACTTAACTGCATCATTGATAGGCTCTTGACTGACTGTACTAAGATCAAAATTTGCCTGGTGTTGGAAGGCAGTCCAGTCAGCCTGATCAATCTTCCACCGTGGTAGCCTGAAGGGAAGACACGGTCTCCCACTGTGTAGCAAGGTTATCACGGGGAAGTGATCACTACCGTATGGATTCTCCTCCACTTCCCAGGTGAGTGAAGGGAGTAGAGAAGGGGAGCAGATAGAGAGATCAATGGCAGAAAAAGTACGGGTAGGCATGTGGAAAAAGGTGTTTGTTCCAGTATTTAGAAGGGAGAGGTCATTGTCATTGAGCATATGCTCTATGACTCGTCCCCTTCGATTGATGTCAGCACTACCCCACAGGGTGTTATGTCCATTAAAATCCCCAAGAAGTAAGAAAGGGGGAGGCAGCTGCGTTAGAAGATCATCAAGGTCTGCCTGGGAGATGTCAGTCCCAGGTGGCAAATATATAGAGCATACAGTTAATAAGAATCCCACTGAAAGGCGAATTGCAACAGCCTCTATGCTGGTTGTAATTAGCAAGGGCTGCACTGGGGTATGGTTACCCACAAGGATAGCCACTCCCCCATGTACAGAGCCATCCGCAATTCTATCCTTTCGGAAAACTGTGATGTTGTGCATGGTGGGATCATCATTTGCCTTTAGATATGTCTCCTGCAAGCAAAAGCAAACTGGCTCGTGCTTTTGCAGGAGGGGCTTGATGTCATCTATATTTCGCCGGAATCCACGACAATTCCATTGTAGGAATTTAGCCATTATTTTGGCTTGGTGGGTCCATCAGGCGGCTTCCGAGGTGCTGAGGGCTTACTTTTATCAGTCTTGGATTTGTCTTTTTTGGGGAAGAATGGACGCTGTCCCGTGTCCATTTCCTCCTCCGCAAAGAGTTCCAAGACTGACTCTTCGGGTACCTCCTTCTGCTCAACATCCATCCTTTCTTGGGTACTAGGTGGTACTTCCCCTTTTTTGTTCTTTTCTTTAATAGTTACCTTTGGAACTTGTGGAGCGGTAGGAGGTACCGATATAGGAGTGGCAGCTGATTGGTCCTTCTGCGCAGGTTTTTGAGAACTTAAAAGGTAACGCGCGATGGGAGTGAAAGACTCCTTTGGAGGAATGGTCATGTCCGTCTGAGTTCCGACGGAACATCTCCCTGCTACCTTCTGGGCGTAGGTAGGTCTGTTGATATTCAGGGGTTTGACCGATTTCCTTGCCTCCTGGTACGATATATTTAGCTCTGCCTTCAGCCGTTGAATTTCTTTCTCTTCTTTCCACCTCTGGCATGCTCGTGAATAGGCCGGGTGTTCGCCTTCACAGTTAATACAGGTGGGTTTTGCGGCTGAACATGCTGTTGTTTCGTGGTCCTTTGCACCGCATCGAGCGCATGCAAGGACTCCACGGCAGGCCATTTGAGAATGTCCATACTTCTGGCACTTAAAGCACCGTAAAGGGTTCGGAATGTATGGACGCACTGAACAGTTGATATATCCAGCTTTAATCTCATCAGGAGGTTTAGGAGTGTTAAAAGTCAGGATAACGCTCCTGGTTTTAACAATTTTTCCATCCCTTCGCGCAGTGATTCTCTTGACGGCGATGACTCCCTGTGGTTTTAATTCGGAGCAGATTTCCTCCTCGTATACGTCGAGAAGGTCCCACTCCGAAATGACACCTCTAGATGAATTGAGTGTTCTGTGCGGTGTCACTGTTATAGGGATACCTCCGATTGATGTTACTCGGAGTAGATGTTCCGATTGCCTGTCATTTTTAGTTTCAATTAAGAGGTCTCCAGAACGGAGCCTCTTAACTGATTTGGGAGAACCTGCTAACCCGTCTAACCCTTTTTGGATAAAAAAGGGCGACATTTTGCCAATCGGTTTTTCATTGGTGGAATGCATAATGAGAAATCTTGGGACAGGCCCTGATGATGATGTTTCAGTTCGCTGCCTCTTTGTCGCAATAATATTATCTGCCTCTCCGTCTATGTTTTCAGATAGGGACCGGGTTGGGGCCCCTGAAGAAGTAAGTTTATCAGGATTCATGGAAATTTTTAAGTTGTTCAGTGCCCGGGCTCCCCACCCACCACGGAGCCCAAAGGGACGCCCACTACCCGGCATGCAATAAATGCGCTCGGGAGTGGGACGCCAGGGCTACCCAGACACTATACCCGCACCGCCGCCAGCCGGAATCCTGTCCCTCGGACCATGAGGGTAGGGGCGTGGCATTGACACGGTTGACCCTCGCAGGCGAGCCTACTAGCCGATTGATCCTAGCCGGGCCTTCCAGGACCACCCGTCTTGTCGAAGCAGGGGCCAAAGTGGTGTATTGAAGCTGGGCCCCTCAACCACCAGGATCCCCCTTTCCGAATTTCCACGGGTCGCAGCGCACGGCAAACACGCCGGATTCCATTGATGTAAGCCTGGAACCTGGGCTGTGGGCGTTGGATCCCAGTGATGCTAGTCTGGAAGTCCAGCAGCGTCACTGGGAGGTCCCCTCACCACGTACAGGTGCCCACGTCGAGGGGCGCCACGTGGAGGCAGGAGCGGTGCCACCAGTGACCAAGCGATAAAGAGATTAGTTGTTAGTGTGTTAATGAGTTATTCCTATATACAAAAAGAAAGGTGTCTTGCCTTTCTGTCAAGTGAGCTAACTTCTTTACTTCAGAAGCGCAAAATTAAATAAGCTCAAAAAAATAACACTATTCTATAATCAACTGCTCTTTTATGTAAATCGCTTTCAAAATCGCTGAGGAATCGCTATAGTCACTCGCTTGGCACTCGGGGCCAATGGAACTGTAGAGGTCTTCGCAGTAACATAGACGATATACATGAAATAATTCATCACTATAAACCTCTTGCAATGTGCTTGCAAGAAACTAATTTGACATCACTGGTCTCAGTTGCAATCAAAAATTACACTGTATTCAGGCAAGACAGGGCTTTCTCCAATAACGCTCATGGCGGAGTAGCGATACTCGTGGATTCAAGCATCCCCGCCAGACGTATTCCCTTGCAAACATCCTTAGAAGCCGTTGCCATGCGTGTTGTTAGTGGACAACAAAAAAAGAAACTTGGATTAAATTCGCCTCATCAGTTAATAAAAATACCGATATCAGATTAATCTGGAGAAAAATAAAATGTTTAAACAATAAATTTCCACCTCTATCCACCCCGCTACTAAACTGGAATGGACAAGAACTCTCTAATCCCACAGATATATTAAATGCACTGGGAATTGTATTTTCTCTGTTGGTTTCCATTTATCTTCCACCTAAACATCAGTATACTATTCAGGAACTTGAAGATCTTGTTATGCAGTTACCATCACCGTTTTGTTTCCTAGGAGACTTTAATGCACATCACCCATTATGGGGTTCCCCCACCTCAGACAGACGAGGTAAGCTTATCGAAACCTTGATCGATAGGCAGAATTTAACATTACTGAATACTGGGTCTCCTACATATGTGCATCTCCCTACTGGCACAACATATGCTATAGACCTTTCCATATGTTCTCCAATACTCGTTCCAAGTATAGATTGGATACCTCTGAGTGATCCTTATAGTAGCGACCATTATCCATTAATCTGCAAAATTCAAACAACCTGTTCATACCCAAAAGAAAGTCCAATTAAATGGAAATTTTCAAAAGCTGACTGGGCAAAATACAGATCGCACATCTCATTTGACAACGATATGATTCAGACCGATTCCATCAATAGTGTTACTGAGCACATCACGACTCAAATCCTGGCAGCTGCATCATTCACCATACCTCAATATCAAGCAAGAAATAGACGAAAAATAAATTACTGGTGGAATGAAGATTGTAATAATGCAAAAAAAGAGAAAAACAAAGCATGGAATCTTTTCCGCAAAAATCCTACCATCCCCCAATTTTATTAACTATAAACGGCTCAGAGCTAAAGCTCGCTACATCAGACGCAAAGCAAAAAAAGAAACTTGGATTAAATTCGCCTCATCAGTTAATAAAAATACCGATATCAGATTAATCTGGAGAAAAATAAAATGTTTAAACAATAAATTTCCACCTCTATCCACCCCGCTACTAAACTGGAATGGACAAGAACTCTCTAATCCCACAGATATATTAAATGCACTGGGAATTGTATTTTCTCTGTTGTCTTCTTGTAATGCTTATGATCAATCATTCCAAAAACGTAAAACAGTTGCAGAGAGATCCAAACTGAATTACACTGAAAATTCTGCTTTATCTTATAATCAGCCATTTACCATGTTCGAGCTACAGCAAGTTCTTACCAACTCAAGAAACAGTGCTGCTGGCCCTGATGGGTTATATTATGTAATGCTCCGAAATCTGGACCAAAGATCACTCTTTTCGCTGCTGATATTTTATAATCGAATTTTTTCTGAACATACCTTCCCAAGCTCCTGGAGTCATTCTTATGTAATACCGATTGCAAAACCTGGTAAAGATCATTCGGTTCCTCAAAATTACAGACCGATATCACTCACCAGCTGTCTCAGCAAAACTCTTGAGAAAATGATACATCGCCGTCTCACCTGGTTCCCCGAGTCTCAAAACTTGATAAGTAACAAACAATTTGGATTCCGGAAAAACCGATCTTCATTGGATCTTATGATCAAAGCAGAGACAAATATCAGAAATGCTTTCATCAAAAAGGAACATCTCCTCATGGTCTGTCTTGACGTTGAGAAGCCTTTGACACTACGTGGCGTTTTGGAATCTTAAAGGATCTACATTCTCTTGGCCTGAGAGGTAATTTATCATATTTTATCCAAAATTTTCTTCAACGTAGATCCTTTCAAGTTCGTTATCGGGGAACCCTCTCTAAAATCTTTATCCAAGAAGAAGGAATTCCACAAGGATCTGTTCTCAGCGCTACCTTGTTTACAATGAGAATAAATCATATAATTGAACTCATTCCGAAAACTGTGGATTCATACCTATTCGCAGATGATCTCTCGATTTCCTGTCATTCCAAAAAACATGCATTACATTGAACGTCAACTTCAAATATCAATGAATCGCATCCTGACATGGATGACACAAAATGGTTATAGACTATCCAGCCAGAAATCTACTGCCATACACTTCTGCTCCAGACGAAATATGCATCCTGAACCTGAGCTACACTTGAATAACCATCCTCTTCCCATAGCTAACTGTACTCATCTACTAGGATTGTTCTTTGACAATAAGTTAAATTTCCAAAAGCACATTGAACATCTCCGCACTACTTGTTAAAAAAAAACTGAACATACTAAGAGTCTTATCAGCCACAACATGGGGAGCAGATCGCCAAAGCCTGCTACATTTTTATAGATCCATAATCAGATCTCGACTGGACTACGGTGCCCCTGTCTTCGATTCTGCTAGGGAGAGCGCTTTATCTCGCCTCAATCCTATTCAACATTCAGCTCTCAGAACAGCACTAGGTGCGTTCAGAACATCTCCAGTGCAAAGTTTGTATGTTGAAGCTCATGAACCTCCCCTAAATATCAGGAGAAAGATGCTGCTGCTGAATTATGCAACCAAGATCCAAAGCCAGATGACCCATCCTAATTGGCCAATACTCTACAATCCACAGTTTATGATCTTCTATAGAAACAAACCACAGAGAGTTCGGCCTGCTGGTATTAGGCTAAAACAGCTAGCAGAAGATTGGGATATACACTTCAATAAAATCTTACAAGATCCTATAGATCCTGATCCTCCATGGTCTGTCATCATGCCATCTTGCGACAATTATTTCTACCAGTGGGGTAAACACTCTCTATCAGATATTGTTGTTGTTGTTGTTGTATTGTTGTTTTTTGGCACAAGGGCCTCTTGGGCCATATTGTGCCTGTTCATGATTTGTTTGTCACTTTGATCACAGTCTATCATACAGATTTATGTGCTTCAAATAATTAAACAGTTCCTCGAAATTTGCTTCATTGCCAAGAATATGAAATAAGGTTAAGGGTTCCTTTAAGTTGGACAGGGAGCTAAAGCTTGATTTTCTGACTGTTGAAAGTTGGGGACATTCTATGAGGATGTGTTTTATTGTTAGCTGCAACTGACAAAAGAAACACTGAGGAGGATTCTCTCCCATAAGCAAAAACAGGTGAGTTGGGTGCGAATGGCCGATGTGGAGCCTTGCTAGAATCACTTCTTGTCGCCTCCTTCTCCTATAACTAGATGTCCACAGTTGTGGCTCTTTTTTTATCTGCAGTAGTTTATTATTGGTTTGAGTTTTCCAAAGGAGAGACCATTGTTTCCTGCATGTTGTTTTAATGACAGATTTGTGATCGGTGTAGGGAACTTTTATTTGTCTGGAAGATCCAGAGTCGGGATGCTTTGCAGCAGCATCCGCATGTTCATTGCCTGAGATGCCAACATGACCAGGGATCCAGCAGAATGTAACCTTCTGATTGACTGTTTGATAGTGAAATAACTTAGATCGGATCTCTTTAAGAATGGGGTGAGAGGGACAAAAAGTAGATTGAATGGCAGTGATTGCGCTTAAGGAGTCTGAATATATCAAGGATTCCTTGATATTGTACTTGTTTATATTATCTAGAGCCAGTTTTATTGCGAATAATTCTGCGGTATAGATACTGCATTCAGTGGAAAGAGAAACAGCTACTGAGAAGTTGGAAGAAACTGCTGCAGCACCTACGGCTGTATCTGTTTTGGAACCATCAGTATAGTTATGTACTTTTGCTGAGTTTTCCAAGGAATGCGATTTATGGAGCTGTTGAATATTTGTATTAGCCAGGGATGTCTTCCCCCATCTTAAAAAGAAATTGTCACAGAGAGGTACGAATTCAGTCCAGGGAGGTTCGGGAGTACAAAGGTCTTGGAAGACATTCTGAAAATTAATGTTCCAACTGATCATGAGCTCTTGCAGTCGAAGCCCTGCGGGGCGATTCTCATTAGGTTTATTTTGATATAGCATGGTGTATTCAGGGTTGATCAAGTGCCGCCAGCTAGGATGTGATGGAATGCTCTTAATCTTTAGTGCATAGTTACATAATAAGGATTTTCTCCTTAGGTGCAGTGGAGGTTCATTTGCCTCAATATACAGGCTGTGGATCGGAGATGTTCTGAAGGCTCCCACAGCTATCCTAAGGGCACTATGCTGTATGGTGTTCAGACGTAATAGGGAACTGTTCCTAGCGGAGTCATAGACAGGTGATCCATAATCTAAGCGTGATCTTATTAAAGCTCTATAGAGATGAAAAAGAGAGCTTCTGTCAGCACCCCAGGACATGGCGGAAACGGCTCTTAGGATGTTAAGTTTTTTAAGACACGTGCTTCTAAGGTAAGATATATGGGAAGCAAAATTAAGTTTATTATCTAAATGTAGCCCCAACAGACGAAAATTGTTAGTGACAGGTATCAGGCTGTTTTTTAAAAATATTTCTGGATCCGGGTGGAGTTTTCGTTTCTTACAAAAGTGAATTGCAGTGGATTTTTTTTCGGCTAAAGAATAACCACTCCGCAGTGCCCATGATTCTATTTTAGCTATGGAAATTTGAAGTTGTCTTTCATTGGTGTTCATAGTTTGGGATTGACAGGAGATAATGAGGTCATCGGCAAACATGTACGATTCTACTGTATTTGGTACTTCCCGTGTCATGTTTGTAATTCATACTGCAAATAATGTTGGACTTAGAATAGAACCCTGCGGTACACCCTCCTCTTGTTCAAATGATTTGGATAAATTGTTCATATACCTTACCTGAAACGTTCTGTTGCATAGAAAATTTTGTATGAATTGAGGTAACTGACCTCTCAAGCCGAAAGAATGGAGATCTTTTAGTACACCGTATCGCCAGGTGGTATCGAAGGCTTTCTCAATATCGAGATTAATCATGACTAGATGTTCTCTCCTTATTAAGGCATTTCAGATGTTTGCCTCTGCTTTTATCATCACATCTAGCGTGGACCGGTTCTTTCGAAATCCATACTGGCTGCTGTTTTGTAAGTTATTTGCTTCCAGGAACCACGTTAGCCGACTGTGAACAATTTTTTCAAGGCCTTTTCCTAGACAACTAGTCAGTGAAATTGGCCTGTAGTTAAGCGGAAAGGTACGATCCTTTCCTGGCTTCGGGAAGGCTAGAACAATTGAGTGACGCCAGGAGAGTGGGTAGGTATTTTCTAAGAAAATACGGTTGTAATATTTTAAAAATGCTGTTTTTGCTCTGTTGTCAAGTTGCTTTAACATTATATAATAGACCCCATGTGGACCAGCAGCACTATTGGGTGTTTTATTGAGTGCCCCTAGTAATTCTGCTAATGTGAATGGATGGTTGTATGGATGTGAAACTGCCGTAGAAAAATTCATCTTACGCTTTTCTGCAGATTCTTTAATTCTTTGAAAGGTTGGGTTAAAGGTGGATATTGCTGATATGCTGGCAAATGATTCCGCTAAGGCATTTGCTATTTCTGCTGGTGATGACAACTCCTTCCCTTCCCAATTTAGTATTGTAGTTGGGGACTGGACATATTTGCCATTGAGCGTTTGAATTTTCCTCCAAATGATTCTACTATCTGTGTCCTTATTTATACTTGAGGAGAAGCTGATCCAGGCTTCTTTCTTTGCATTTCTTCTTATTTTGCGGAACTTGGCTCTCAGTCTTTTGAAGTTAATTAGGTTACTAGTTGTGGGGAATTTGCGAAATAAATTCCAAGATCTGTTTTTTTCCCGTTTGGCATGCGTACAATCTTGGTTCCACCAGTAGTTACTGTGTTTCCGTTTCCCCGGTAAAGATTTTGGTATTGCAATGGTGGCAAGTAGCAATATTTGAGTAGTAATGTGTTCCGTGACATTTTCTATGGTCTCAGATTGCATTATTTTATCATCTAACTGAACATGAGAGGCATATTCACTCCAGTGTGCCCTACGGAATTTCGAAATGGAGCGACGTGGGGAAGGGGAGTTTGCTCGTGTTTGGAGTTTGCAGAGAATTGGCAGGTGATCACTGTTCAGTGGATTGTCAAGAACAGACCACTCCATAATAGTATATAAGGAGGGAGAACAGATCGAGAGATCTATTGAACTCATGGATCCAGTCGAAAAATGAATGTAGGTTGGCTCGCCAGTATTTAAAATGGTGAGTTGATAAGCATCAAGAAAGGATTCTATTTGCTTACCTCTCTTGTCAATTGTTGGAGATCCCCACAGCGAATGATGTGCATTGAAGTCTCCGAGCAGGCAGAACGGAGATGGTAGCTGGTCTATTAGATTTTCTAGGTCGTCTGAAGTGAATAAGAAATTAGGAGGGATATATATTGAGGCTATTGTAAGAGTGATGCCAATTACAATACGCACTGCCACTGCTTCAAAAGGGGTCTGAAGAGCAATATGTTTCGATGGAACATTGTTTCTAACAAGAATTGCCACTCCTCCACGGGCTGGCGAGTCTATTCTCCTATCTCGTCTGAAGATGGTGTACCTTTTAATGGTGGGACACACTAATGCATTTAAGTAGGTTTCCTGTAGGGATATGCCTGCTAGATCATACCGGTTGATGAGGTGATATAAATCGTCTTTTGTATTGCGAAAGCCTCTACAATTCCATTGGAGGAATCTTTCCATTAAGTGGTTTTGTTGTTTATTTTTGTTTCTGGCTGCTTTTTAGTTGAAAGCTGCTTGCCTCGATCCGATTTCGCTTTCTCTTTCTTTGGAAAGTAGGGACGTGTGACGTCCATCTCATCAGTCGCATGAAGTTCTAATATGCCATCATCTGTTTCACTGCGTTGGTCAACATCCATGCCCGTTGAAACTGGTGGGTTCAGTACTTTAGTTTCTGCCACTTTTGGTTTTGCTGTTTGAGGCACGTCGGTTGGAATGGTAATTGGGGTGTTACTGGCTTGTTCAGTTTTTTGTTGAGAAGGACACTGTTTGTAAGCAGAGAGCAAAGAACGTGCCCAATCAGCGATGGATAGATTTGGAGGAACTGTAACATCTGTTTGAATACCTACTGACTGAAATGGTTTAGCAGCAGTGGCATATGTACGCTTTGGTTCTGTTTTGAGTATTTCTCTTCTTGCCTCTGAGTATGTGACTTTATTCTCGACTTTATATTTTTGGATTTTTTTCCCTTGTTTCCATAATTCGCATATTTTCGAAAAAGCCGGGTGATTCCCTTTACAGTTAGGGCATTGAGCAATAGCAGTGCATTCAGATTGATTATGATCCTTTGATCCACAATTTGGACATATTGCCTCACCTCTACATGTAGTTTGGGAGTGTCCGTATTTTTGGCACTTATAGCACCTGATTGGATTCGGGATATAGGGATGCACACGGCAATGAAGATAGCCAGCATTAACAGATGTTGGTAGGATAGGAGAACTAAAAGTGAGGATTATACTCCTTGTGGGAACAAGGATACCATCTTTCTGAGTCAGAATTCTCCTTGCTTGGATTACTTTTTGTTCTCGAAGTTCTTGGACTATTTCCTCTTCTGATACATTTAACAAGTCCCATTCTGCAATTACCCCCTTCGAGGAGTTTAAGGTGGCATGGGGAGTAACCTTTATTGATTGTCCACCAAAGGTAGTCAACTTTAATAATTTTGCAGAATGTTGAGATTTACTAGTCTCTACAAGAATATCCCCGGACTGAAGTCGCCTTACCGTTTTCGGTGAACCTGCAGCAGACTCTATACATTTTTGTATAAGGAATGGCGATAACTTACTCAGAGGCTGCTCTGAGAGAGAGTGTAGAATGAGGAATGATGGTATCTCCTCTTGAGGGGTTGTTCTCAGCCTCTTGGGTTGAGAGAAGTCATTATCATTGTCATTTGTGTTGTCTCGTCTTGAGCTCAATGGCTCTAAAGGTGGATACATATTTTTATCCATCTTTGCTCCTTTCAGCCCTGGGAGAGTGGATTTCTTCTCCCAGGTTACCGGCCCCGACACGGGGAGGCAGGAGCAGTGCCGCTAGAGTGACCAAGCGGTATAAAAGTTAGTACGTTAATTTAAGGAAAAAAGAAGAAAGGTGTTTTTCCTTTCTTAAACTTGCTTACGATTTGTAAGACTAAGTTGCGTAATAATAAAATAGTAAGAAAACTTTTATAACTGAAAGAAAACTATATCTTTGAGAAAACGCTTTAGAAATCACTCAGGAATTTGCTTGATCACTATAACGCTTGGCACCCGGGGCCTCGGAGGTAAGTGCATAAGATTCAATACTTTCAAGAACACTCTCACAAACTGATCTGAGACTTTGCCACAGTTTAGAAAAAATCAGCTGATGTTCTCTATTATATTTGAAAACGAACGCCCTCTATTCTTGAGAATAAACACCCTCTCGAGGACATATGAAGTCATCGGAGAATAACGCCCTCTAACATAATCCGGAAGTAGGCGGTGCCGTGGTGGGCGGACGTAGGTGCCTCTCGAGGACAATGAAGTCATCGGAGAATAATGCCCTCTAGCATGTTGTTGTTGTTGTTGTTGTTATTTGGCTTAACGACACAAGGGCTACTGAGGCCAAATTGTGTCTGCTTATAGTTTATTTAGTCGAAATATAACACTGTTGATGTTAAATTAAATACTCCTATATAGCCCAATACGTTTTAAAAATATTACAAGTTCATTTATGTTTGCTTCATTTCCCAGGATATGAGTTAAATCATGTGAGAGGTTCAACCTAGAGACCGACTGAAAAGTGTTTGACCGTATTGTTGAATATAGGGGACAATCAAAGAGGAAATGCCTAACAGTAAGTTGACTGTCACAGGATGAACACTGGGGTGGATCGTCTCCCAGTAGCAGGAACAGATGAGTATGATGAGTGTGTCCAATTCTGAGTCTTGCCAGTACTACTTCTTCTCGTCTGTTTTGTCGAAAGCCTGCCCTCTAGCATGATCCGGAAGTTGGCGGTGCCGTGGTGATCGGTGGACGTAGGCGCCGTGGTGACCGGACGGTACGTGAAGAAAGATATAAAAGAGCTCAGAGAAAGCCAGAGGTCCAGTGATTTTGTTTTCCTATAATTAACTTACAGATAATGTTTTAGGTTGGTAAGTAGATCTATTTATTTTTTTTTAGTATTTTAAATATTATTAGGGACAATTTTTTCCATTTTTTTTTCTTTTTGGGTTTACAAGGTCTTTGTACTGTGCCAGTGCTAGGTGCTTCTCTGGGATCAGATGAACATAAGAGTAGACCAGAATATTAACATAGAATAGAATAGACCAGCAAAGACCAGCAAAAGTAAATGGATACCGTTTGTATGATATTAGGTGTATATAGATTTTATTTGAATGTGCCCAAAAAATTTTATTGTAGAGAGTTAGCATTGATCAATTTGAAAGAAGCAACAGCATACTGTACTGTTTTTTATTTAAAATTCAAAAATATAAAGAAGAAGACTCAACATTGAGAGATAGGAAAAGTATACGTTCCTTAAAATATTGAAGTGGATTGAATTTTAATACCAAATTTGGTGATCCCATTGATCCCAGATATCCCGACGAAATTGTAAAACAAATGTTATTCGGCATGGAGAACGGATAAACAATACAACATAGGATATTTTGGCTATTCAGAACAACAATTTTTGCAAAGTGTAAATTTACCTAGATACAATTTAACTTACAGTGTACCCTACAGACCCTATGACAGATTAAATTTTAAATATGAAATAGATAAAAATTATGAAGGTTGTAATCAACATAAATGGGGAAGAACTTGTAAAAAGTTAGAAGTGATTGCGTACAGTAAATGGTTATTTGCGTACAGATCTCATCTGGATACAGAGTTTAGTAACAGTGACAACGATGATGACAGTGACAATTACAGTGATACTAATTGTCCTGATGACCCATATGAATTTTTAGATGATTTTTAATTTAATGTTTTAAAAATGTAATTTGTAAAAATATGTATAACCATTTACTGTACGTAAATTGGGAATTACAAGTTTTTACAAGTTCTTCCCTTTTTACAAGTTTTACCAGTTCTTCCCTTTTTACAAGTTTTACAAGTTCTTCCCTTTTTACAAGTTCTTCCCTTTTTACATAAGTCTGTTATTTTACATTAACAGAACAATTATGCATAACCAAACATATTAAATATAGCCTATAGCTTTCGTAAAAGACTCACAAAATTACAAAATGTCTTTTGTAACATTTTTGGTTATGTATAATTGTTTTTTGGTTATGTAGAATAAACTTTGTTTGTTTAAAACTTCTTAATGTTAAGTCTTCTTCTTTATATTTTTGAATTTTAAATAAAAACAATGAATTGTTTTTATTGTTAAGGTAGTTAGAATTTATACATCTGATTAGATTGAGTTTACTACCAGTTTCCACTACCAGAAATGTGCTTTAGTAAAATGTGACTCTGCCTTTATTTTGTTTGTTTATTCTCAATTTGTTTATTCAATAAGCTACATGCACGCAGCTTTGTTTATGTGTATCAAGCGTGCCTCATCAATGTAATTTTTTCGGAAATTGTTTTTATTGTTTTTTGGTAGTAACCCCTAGAAATGTGCTTTGGTAAAGTGTGACTCTGCCTTTATTTTGTTTGTTTATTCAATTTGTTTATTCAATAAGCTACATGCACGCAGCATCCAAGCGTGCTTCCTCAATGTAATTTTTCTATCAATAAAATTGTGAATTAAATTATAAAAGTCTGTTTATTTTGCATTACAGAACAATTATGCATAACCAAATGTTAAATTTAGCCTGTTACGATATTTCACGATCTCACTTTTGTAAAGTCTTCTATATATTCATAAATAGAATATTTAGTATAAAAAATATCGTTTTTACATTCAGAAAATAGAATTGAAAAAGTTGTACAATTTTTGTTTTGATAAAATTTATTGTTAAAGAAATTCCATCCACAAAAAGCATTTTAAAAAGAGATTTTCTAATTTTATTCTTTACTTTATTTTAGAGTTTCTGTTTTTTTGAGTTTCTGTTTTAATACCTCTACTTTATTTTAGAGAATTTTTATTTTGGTTCGGATTAGTTGGGGAATTTTTAACAAAAGGAGCAAGCAAATCTTGCGCAGATAAGGTAAAATTACTAATCTTCCATCTCGTTTTAATATTAGATAATATTCTTTTAATGTTTAGACCGTTTTTTATTCCTTGTTCAATTAACATATTTCCATTCACGGGAAATTTCGGAAAACTGAAATTTTTAAACTTTTCCAATTCTAATTTATTTTCCGTGTAAAATAATAATTCATAGATATCATTCTTTTTATACCCAGAATAAAACAATTCAATAGCGTTTTCACCATTAGCATTTTTTTCTTTTTATACAAATAACATAAAATTGTATTCGTGATTAGAAATTTTACATCGTGTTCGTATATTTTTTGCATCACATTCGTTTGATAATAAAGACACAATAAAAGTAACAAGTTGAAAATTATAATGAATGTCGTGCAATCTTATAAACTTTGACAAATTTACACATTTTGGAAATCCTAAATATTTATGTTGTTGTTGTTGTGTTTAGATTTTTCTGGTGCAAAGGCTACTTAGGCCATATTGCACCTATCACAGTAGTTAGTACTAATATGATTTTCTTCTATGGAAGCAGTTAGAAATGGTTATATAGTCCTATTCGTTTCAAAAAGAAAAAAAAAAATTCTGTAAGGTTTGAATTTTCGCCTATGATATGGTTATGTGACAATTCTTGTAAGTTTGAGAGAGAAGTGAATGAGATTAGACGGGAGTTGTTATACAAGATGCATTCCAGGAGTATGTGTTTTATTGTGAGTGGCTTGTGGCAATGTGAACACTGTGGAGGGTCATTACCTGATAACAGGAATAGATGGGTTAGATGGGTGTGGCCTATTCGTGCTCTGGCCAGGACTACCTCTTCTTGCCTGTTTGTGCGAAAATTGGAGGCCCATAATTGCGGTATAGGTTTAATTTCAAATAGTTTGTTATGAATGTGCATTTGCCACTGTAATTTCCATCGTTCCTTACATATATTTCGTATATGTACTTTGTAATCACTGAACGGGACCAGAAAATTCATTGGGGATGTGCTGGATGGATGCTTGGCAGCATTATCTGCAATTTCGTTTCCTGGTATTCCAGTATGGCCTGGGATCCAGCAGAAGATAACATTTTGCCGATGATCTCGGAGACGAATCAACTCGGATCTGATTGGCTGTAGTAACGGATGAGTAGATGGGGAAATCTTTTGCATTGCTAGTAGGGCACTTTGCGAGTCTGTGTAGATTATACTCTTTTCGATTGAGAGTTTGTTTGTTTGAGTGTGGGCTTTACGGCGCAAGAGCAACATGGCCATAATGCGCCTAACTCTGGTAAAGTTTAGTGCTTTTTTTTTTTTTTTTTTTTTTTTTTATTGCAGTTAACGTTTACAGTGTGTTATACAGTTTTATCTCTTTAAGGAAAGTGAAGACTTTGTCTACATGTGGCATATCTGCTAAAAGATGGGCAATGCTCGGAGAATTCGTTGCTGAAAAAGAGGCAAATAAAGTTTGACGCTCATTTTTATAAATCGGGCAGTCAATGAGTATGTGTTGGACTGTAAGTTGGGCTTTGCAGTTTGTGCAACGTGGTGGATCAGCGGCTGTAAGTAGATAGAGATGTGTCAGGTGTGTGTGACCTATTCGTAATCGGGCTAATACAACTTCTTCATGACGGTTCTCACGAATACTGGACTTCCATGGTTTGAGATCTTTTTTAATGCCGAGTAATTTGTTATTGGCCTGACTCTGCCAGATGCGTTGCCATTGTTCCATACATTGTTTCTTTATAATGTACTTGTAGTCAGATGCAGGTGTAGTAAAGGCTTGGGCTATAGGGTCGGTAGCAGTTTTGGCAGCTAGGTCGGCCTGTTCATTTCCAGAAATTCCAGCATGACCAGGGATCCAACATAACAGAACTTGTTGTTTCTTGTGGTTTAACTTTGTCAGAGTATTCCAGATCTGTCCAAGTAAGGGGTTATCATTTTTTGTATTGCGTTGTATGGCTTGGATAGCACTAATGGAGTCTGTATATACAACACTGTGCAATATGGTTTTAGAGAGTGCATAGTTTAAGGCTATGTGGATAGCACAAAGTTCTGCAGTATAGCTGCTACATTCTAAAGGGAGTTTCTTGGATATAGTTGTGTTGGGAAATACTGCTGCTGCTCCAACATGATTGTTAGTTTTAGACCCGTCTGTGTAAATTGGTGTGTACTGGCCGTGCTGGGTTCTCAGTGCGGTGTACATTTGCAGTGCGTTCTGTTGGGATAAGGTGTGTTTTCCCCATGCTGTCAATGAAAAGTCACACGGTGGTATATAGTATGTCCAAGGTGGAACTTCATGAGAGGCAGTGGGCTGTATTTTACTAAAGTCAATTTGCCAATCGGCCTGCAATGAGCAAAGACGTATCCCAGTTGGTGGATTTATTGATGGATAGGCTTGGTATAGGTTTATCCATTTAGGGGAGAAAAGTCCGTTCCAAGTGGGATGGTTTGGATGCCCTTTGAGTTTTACTGCATATTGTAATAGAAGCATTTGTCTGCGTAGCTGCAGGGAGGTTTCATGTGCTTCAGCATATAGGCTATGGACAGGTGATGTTCGGTACGCCCCCAGTGCAAGACGTAGAGCACTGTGGTGCACAGGATCAAGCCAGCGTAAAGCACTTTGTCTAGCAGAGCTATAAACTACAGAACCATAGTCTAGACGGGAACGTATTAGCGCATGGTACAACTGTAATAGTGTGTATCGGTCAGCTCCCCATGTTGTGCCTGATAGAACTCTTAAGATATTTAGCTTTTTAAGACAGGTGATCCTGAGTGTTTTTATATGTTCCAGGAAGGTGAGCTTTTGGTCAAGTATCACACCAAGAAAGCGGACACTAGGGACAACTGGTATGATTTGATTTTCTAGTCGAAGTTCTGGGTGTAGGTGTAGGTTACGCTTCCTGCAAAAGTGTATACCGACAGTCTTTTGGTTTGACAGGCGAAAACCATTGTTTTGGGCCCATTTTGCTATTTTGTTGATTGCACATTGCAGCTGTCTCTCTACCATCCGCATATTAGGAGAATGGCAGGCGATACTAAAGTCATCGGCATACAGGGTAGTGGATATTGTTTGTGGCAGGTCCTGTGTTATTGAGTTCATTTTTATATTAAAGAGGGTAGCACTTAGCACTGATCCTTGGGGCACTCCTTCTTCCTGTATGAACTTTGAAGATAAGTGGTTGTGAAATCGAACTTGAAATGAGCGGTGTTGTAGGAAGTTTCTTATAAACTGTGGTAGGTGTCCGCGTAATCCCAGATCGTATAGATTTCGCATTATACCGTATCTCCAAGCAGTGTCAAACGCTTTTTCAATGTCAAATAGGACCATCGCAAGATGTTCTTTGCGTACGAAGGCGTCACGGATGTTTATTTCTGTCTTAATCAATAGGTCAAGAGTGGATCTACCTTCACGAAAGCCACACTGCACTGGATTCATAAGGTTATTTCGACCTAGAAACCAGGATAGCCGAGCGTTGATCATTTTTTCCATTACCTTGCATAGACAGCTGGTGAGTGCAATAGGTCGGTAATGCTGCGGATTTGAAGAATCTTTTCCAGGTTTTGGAAAAGCCAAAACATAAGCATGCCGCCATTTGTCAGGGAAAGTGTTTTCTTTGAATATTCTGTTGAAGAGCAATAATAGTGTCTTGAGTGCAGATTCAGTGAGTTTTGCTATCATTATGTAATGTATTCCATCTGGACCTGCTGCACTGAGTTTAGTGGAGGCTAGAGCATGATGTAATTCTGACATTGTGAAAGGGAGATTGTATGCAGCACTGGATGTTGATTCAAAATTAATTGAGTGTTTTTCAGCTTGTGCTTTGAGTGTCTGGAATTGTGGCGAGTATGATGTCACAGCTGATATTTCCTTGAAAGATCTACCTAGAGCGTTTGCAATCTCCTCTGGTTTTGAAATATCAGAGCCATTTACATTAAGCATGGGACAGTTGACACTTGGATGTTTTGCATACATACGCTGTATTTTAGCCCAAACTGTTTGGGTTTTGGTCATTTTTGTAATTGTGGAAGCGAAACGCCTCCATGCTTCCCTTTTGCTGGTCTGTCTAACTCGTTTTGCTTTTGCCCTTGCCCTTTTAAAGCAGATGAGGTTTTCTGTTGTTGGGAACTTTCTGAAGATGTTCCATGCTCTGTTCTTCTCTTTTTTTGCGGCACTACATTCATTATTCCACCACACTTTACAGCGGGCCGATATTTTAGTGGATCGTTTCGGAATTGCTTTGTCCGCTGCTTGCAGTATTTTGTTAGATATATGTTCTACTGCCAAGTTTATAGGTGTTTGTTGAACTTGTTTTTCTTCTAGTGTAGCTAGCTGCTTGTACATATCCCAATCAGCTTTGGAGAATATCCATTTTGGGATTCGGTAAAAAATATGGGGAACGCTTGTATCAATGCGGCATATCACAGGGTAATGATCACTGCCCAGTGGGTTGCTGTGAATAGTCCATCCGAACAGAGGGTATATGGTTGCTGAGCATAAAGAGACATCAATAGCTGATGTAGATCCTGTGGGAAGATGCGTATAAGTGTGGGCTCCATTATTGAGAGTTATTAGATTGTGTTGATCAAGTAATTTTTCGATAGTTTTTCCGCGCTTGTCCAGGTTGTGGTTTCCCCACAGCGGATGGTGACTGTTCAGGTCTCCTAGGATACAGTAGGGTTTGGGAAGCTGGATCACTAGTTCTTCTAATTCAGCGTAGCTTATGTTTTGGTTAGGTGGTAAGTATAATGAGACTATGGTTAAATCAAAGTTGACATTGATTCGTGCAGCAACTGCTTCAAGATTTGTCTTTAGTGGAATTACTTTTGAGGGTATCTGGGAGTTGATGATCAGCGCTACTCCTCCATGTGCAACGTTGTTCAGATTGTGGGCAACACGATCTTGCCGATGTATTACGTATTTCTGAAGGGAAACAATTATATTTGGTGTTAGATTGGTTTCTTGTAGGCAGAAGGCAATAGGATCATACTGCGAAAGGAGATCTCGGATGTCAGCCAAATTACTGCGATAGCCTCTGCAGTTCCATTGTAAGAAAGTAAGCATTATTTTGGTTTAGTGGGGCCCTCGATTTGTTTTCGAGGTGCAGAAGGTTTAGATCGCTCAAGTTTACCTTTTCCCTTCTTTGGGAAATAAGGTTTCGCTGTATCCATCTCCTCTTCAGTAAAAAGTTCTAAAATCTGTCCATCTTGGTTTGAATTATCTTCTGAATCCATGTAGTCTGTTTGGTTTGAGTCGGGAGTGGTAGACACTGTAGTATTTTGCTGTTGAGTGGCATCTGGTTGTATTGTGATCGGCGTATTTATTGCTTTGCTTTGTTTGCTTTTTGTTTGGGGTGTTGGCACTGAGGACAATATTGACTTTGCCCATTCAGCTAGTGACTTTGTTGGTGGTATGGTGACCTCTGTTTGGGTAGCAATTGATACATGATTTTTGGTTATTTGGGCATAACTTGGCTTATTAGTATTTGGAACTGGTAAGGATTTTTTAGCTTCTTGGTAGGTTACATTATGTTCAGTTTTGTATCGCTGTATCTGTTTTTCGCGTTTCCAAAGGGGACACTCCTTCGAATACGCCGGATGGGCTTCTTTACAGTTAATGCAGTTTGGAGTTGTGTTAGTGCAGTCATTTGTAGAATGTTCAGTGGATCCACATGTGGCACAGGCAGCTGCTCCTCTGCAGACCGTCTGTGAGTGCCCAAATTTCTGGCACTTATAGCAGCGTAATGGATTTGGTATGTATGGTTTAACTCGGCAGTTAAGGTAACCGGCTTTGATCAATGTTGGTGGTTTAGGATTATCAAAAGTAAGGATTATATTCCGGGTAGGAACTAGTACATTATCCTTCTTCGTGAGAATTCGCCTTACATTGATGACTCCTTCTTCTCGTAATTCCTGTTTGAGTTCTTCATCTGACAAATTGAGGAGGTCCCACTCAGTGATGACACCTCTTGACGTGTTCAAGGAAACGTGCGGTGAAACGCTGACCGAAATTCCACCAAAGGATTGTAATTTTTGTAGTTGTTCAGATTGTCTGGCAGTGACAACTTCAACCAGTAGGTCTCCAGATCTTAACCGACGAACTGTCTTGGGAGTACCTATTATGCTTTCTAGGCTTTTTTGCACTAGGAAAGGGGAGAGTTTTCCAACTGGTTGTTCTTGAGTTGAATGTATAATTAAAAAGGTTGGGGTTCGGATTCTGCCTACGTCAGTCTTTTGACGTTTTGCTGCGACAGAACCAGACTCCTCTTGTTCTTGCCTTGTCAGAGTTTCTTCTGTGTACCCAGTGTTTTTCTGGGTTTTATGGACTTCTTGCTCCATTTCGCCCTGGAAGGGAGATCTTTTCCCCTCCAGGTTACCGGCCCCGCCACGTGGAGGCAGGAGCAGTGCCACCTTTGTGACCAAGCGGTAGTGGGTTAGTAGTAATATGCAAAGAAAAAAGGGGAAAAAAAGAAAGAAGGTTAATTTTCCTCCTGTTCAAGTAAAGTGATTTCTTTACTGAAGCTTATTTAATTGATTGTTAGTGTAACGCTGTAAATAAAGAAGACGATTTTACTTATTCAAGAGAGCGCAATTCACTGGCAAATACACTTGATCACAAAATCGCTTGGCACCTGGGGCCTTCGATTGAGAGATGGGAAATGTTTTCCAGAGCAAGTTTTATGGCATATAATTCAGTGGTGTAACTGCTGCATTCTGTAGGAAGTGATACAGAAGTGATAGTGTCATGGAATACCATGCTGCACCTGATCCATTCTCAGACTTTGAACCGTCAGTATATATTTTCGCAAAGTCAGGATAACTTTGTAAATGTGCAGTGTGCAGCTGCTGGATGTTAATACCCGTTAAAGAGTGTTTCCCCCATTGGTGGAAATAATAGTCACAACACGGCATGATGACAGACCAGGGAGGAACGTGATCTGTAGGTTCTTGGTGGACTTTATTGAGTTGTATGTTCTAGTTTTCTGCTAGTTCCATTAACCTAATACCTGCAGGCCTAGTTGCTTGTGGTTTGTTTGTATAAAACATCGTGAGTGGCGGATCATTAAATAACGACCAATTAGGATGGGTCGACTGACTTTGGATCTTGGTTGCGTAGTTCATATATGTTAGTGCACATCTATCTGTCAGTGAAATTCAGTTTGGATTTTTCCGTTACACCTTTAATTTTTTGAAATGATTGGTCATAAGAAGTTGAGGAGGACAACTGAGAGAATACAGATCCTAGTGCATTTGCAATTTCTGCAGGAGTAGAGAGTTCCTGTCCATTCCAGTTAATTAGTGGAGTAGATGTTGGAGGAATTTTGCCATTTAACAATTTTTTCTTATTCCAGATCAGTCTGATGTCTGTATTTTTATTAACTGAGGAGGCGAATTTAATCCAAGATTCTGTTTTTGCTTTCCGTCTGATATAACGGGCTCTTGCTCTAAGTCGCTTATAATTAATAAGATTGGAAGTGGTTGGATGTTTGTGGAATTGATTCCAAGCTTTGTTTTTCTCTTGTTTTGCATTGTTGCACTCTTCGTTCCACCAATAATTTAATTTTCGCCTTTTCTTGACTTGGTATTGTGGAATTGCAGCGGTTGCAGCTGTTAGAATTTGGTTTGTTATATGTTCAGTAACATGGTTGATAGAAGAGCACTGTATGATATGGTTGTCGAACGAGACAAGCGTGCTATATTTTATCCAGTCAGCCTTTGGAAATTTCCATTTTACTGGATTGTCTGTTGGTAATGAACAGGAAGTTTGAACTTTGCATATTATTGGTAAATGATCGCTGTTGTGAGGGCCGTTAAGAGTTACCCACTGGATACTTGGATAGAGCACTGGAGAGCAAATGGAAAGGTCTATTGATATAGAGAAGGCTTTTGATACCACCTGGCGGCATAGCATACTAAGAGATCTTTACTCTCTTGGTCTGCGGGGCAACCTTCCTATATTTATAAATCATTTTCTACACACTAGATCGTTTCAAGTACGATACCAACATGCCCTCTCTGCAACTTTCTTTCAGGAAGAAGGTGTTCCACAGGGATCAGTACTGAGTGCCACTCTTTTTGCTCTAAGAATAGATTCTATCACTAAACAACTTCCAAATACTGTAGAAACTTACCTTTATGCAGATGATCTTTCCATCTCCTGTCATTCCCAAAATATGAGATCTATTGAACGACAGCTTCAGATATCATTAAATAAAATACAGAAATGGGCCAGCCTTAACGGCTATAGGCTTTCGCAGCAGAAAACAGTTGCTATCTATTTTTGTAGACAACGCAAACTTCATCTGGATCCTGAACTTCACATCTCTAATATCTCCATCCCAGTCACTAGTAACATTAGATTTCTAGGTTTAATCATGGACAACAAGCTAAATTTCTTAGAGCACATTAAAAAAGTACGTACTGCCTGCTTAAAAAAAATAAACATACTCAGATCTTTATCTGCACAAACGTGGGGTGCAGACCGTACCTGCCTTCTTCGACAGGGCATCAATCAGATCCAGTTTTGATTATGGAGCTCCCATTTATGACTCTGCCAGAAAGAGCGCATTACGCTGGCTTGATCCAGTACAACACAGTGCACTGAGGATTGCACTTGGCGCATTCACAACATCGCCAGCACATAGCCTTTACATTGATGCTCATGAACCGCCGCTATCTTTACGTAGTAAATTGCTATTGCTAAAGTATTCAGTCAAGATACAAAGTTGTGCCTCGCATCCCATTCAGCCATATCTTTTCAATCCACCATTAGAAAATCTGTACAGAAATAAACCTAGCATAGTAAAACCAGCTGGACATCGCCTTCTTGAACTACTGCAGGTATGGAATATATCCATCCATTCCGTACAACAAGTCGCCACTTGTACTCAACCACCATGGGTTCCACCTCCTATACCGACCTGTGACACTTACCTCTGTCAGTGGGGAAAGAATATTTTGCAATCATCAAATATCAGACAAGTTCATGCTGTTCACACTCAAAAATATATTGATTTTTTACCAATATACACAGATGGCTCTAAATCCAATTCAAAAGTTGGAGCAGCTGCAGTGTTTCCGAATACAATTGTATCAGCAGCCCTTCCTCCTGAATTCAGTATCTTTTCAGCTGAATTATTCGCAATTAAACTGGCTTTAAAAAATCTCTCTCCTGACTGCTTTTTAAAATCAGTAATTTACACTGATTCCCTCAGCTCAAGATATAGAAACCATTACTAGATGTTCATGCTTAATAAAGGCATTACGAATGGCAAATTCAGCCTTAACCATAAGGTCCAAGCATGACCTGTTTTGACGAA
The DNA here is from genome assembly GCF_048544385.1 of Mastigoproctus giganteus. Lineage (NCBI taxonomy): Eukaryota > Metazoa > Arthropoda > Arachnida > Uropygi > Thelyphonidae > Mastigoproctus > Mastigoproctus giganteus. Next base: position 256,483 of record NC_143582.1, read on the forward strand.
AGCCATACTGACTATTGCTCATTAACTGTTCGGACTCAATGATCCAGACGAGTCGACAGTGCACAATTTTTTCTAGAATTTTGCTGAGGCAGCTTGAGAGGGATATTGGTCTATAGCTATGGGGATTGGTTGGATCTTTTCCAGGTTTTAGGAATCCCAAAACAGTAGAATAATGCCAAGAAGTTGGACAGACATTTTCTAGAAAAATACGATTGTAAAAGAGCAGAAGGAGATGCAAAGCTTTGTCATCAAGACGTTGTAGCATAACGTAATAGATTCCATCTGGTCCGGCAGCACCATTGTGGGCTGCAGAGGTTGATCCGGTAGGAAAATGAACATAGGTAGGAGAGCCAGTATTTAACAACGTTAGGTCCTGTCTATCTATTAACGTTTCAACAAGTTTTCCACGCCTGTCTAAGCTGGAAGAACCCCATAATGGGCGGTGAGCATTAAAGTCACCTAGTAGACAGAAGGGAACTGGTAGTTGCAACACAAGACCTTCGATTTCCTGAATAGAATATGGACGATTAGGTGGAAGATAAATTGAGACCAATGTAACGGTGATTCCAATTACTATGCGTGTGGCTGTTGTTGTTGTTGTTGTTGTTGTTGTGTGGGTTTTATGGCGCATAAGCTGCTTTGGCTATAATGCGCCTATTCCTTTATTGTAATAATATATGAGAAATTCTTGTCACATCAGAAAAGGCAGAAATCAGAAATGACTGAAAACTCCAATTTGTTTCAGAAAGTTAAAAAATTCCGGAATATTTGCATTGTCACCAATGATATTCTCTAGAGTTATTGGTTTCCGAGGATTTACCAAAGATAGCAGGGTGGTATTTCTGTTTTGTTTATAGTATGGACATTCAATGAGAATGTGTTTCACTGTCAAATTTAGAGAACAATGTGGACACTGTGGTGGATCATCTCCTGTGAGTAAATGAAGATGGGTCAGGTAAGTATGACCTATTCTTGCTCTTGAAAGAATTACTTCTTCCCGCCTTGATGTCCGGACACTGGAGAGCCAGATTTTCGGAACTTGTTTAATCTGTAAGAGTTTATTATAATAATAACATCTTTCTTCTGATGTTTAGAGGAGCTTCGTAGGCTTCTACATAGAGACTTTGCACTGGAGATGTTCTGAACGCACCTACAGCTATTCTTAGAGCTGAATGTTGAATAGGGTTGAGACGAGATAAGGCACTTTCCCTAGCAGAATCAAAGAGCGCCATAGTCCAGACGAGATCTAATTATGGATCTATATAAGTGAAGCAAGGTGTAACGATCTGCTCCCCAGGTTGTTGCTGATAAGGCTCTGAGTACGTTCATTTTCTTTTGGCAAGCTGTCCGGAGATGTTCAATGTGTTTTTGATAATTTAACTTACTGTCAAAAATTAAGCCAAGCAGACGAATACTATTTGCTATTGGAATAAGCTTATTATTTAATTGAAGTTCAGGATCAGGATGCATTTTTCTTATGGTACAGAAATGAATGGTAGTAGATTTCTGGCTGGATAGTCTGTAACCGTTTTGTGTCATCCAAATCTGGATCTGATTTATTGAGAGTTCCTCGGTAACGAACTTGAAAGGATCTTTGTTCTAAGAAATTTTGGATAAAATATGGCAAATTTCCTCTCAGGCCAAGAGAATGTAGATCCTTTAAAATGCCAAAACGCCATGTGGTGTCAAAGGCTTTCTCAATATCCAGACAGACCATAACGAGATGCTCCTTTTTGATGAATGCATTTCTGATGTTTGCTTCGGCTTTAATCATAAGGTCCAATGATGATCGATTTTTTCTGAATCCAAATTGGTTGTTATTGATTAAATTTTGGGACTCAAGATACCAAGTCAGACGATGGTGAACCATTTTTTCGAGGGTTTTGCTCAGACATCTGGTAAGTGAAATTGGTCTGTTGTTTTGAGGAACAGAATAGTCTTTACCGGGTTTTGGGATAGCCAGAACGTAGGAATGACGCCAGGAGCTCGGGTATGTATGTTCAGTCAATATTCGATTGAAGAAGAACAGCAGTGATGACTGTGACTTTGGATTTAAATTTTTGAGCATTATATAAAATATCCCATCAGGGCCAGCGGCGGTGTTCCTTGTGTTGGTAAGAGCATGCTGAAATTCAACCATGGTAAATGGTTAGCATGCAAGAGTTCGGAATATTCTAGGGGTTTGTTATACGGCAGAAAGAGGGCAGTTTGGAAATTAATAGAGTGCTGTTCTGCAGTGTTTTTAATTCTCTGGAAAGGTGGAATGCGTGTGGCAACAGCTTCTAAAGAGGTTTGCAATGGAATGCATCTGGAAGGAACTCTTGAGTCCACCAGGATGGCTACTCCTCCATGAGCACTATTAGTGTCAGATCTATCTTGTCTGTAGATAGTGTAATTTTTGACTGTAGTAGAAACTTGGGGTGTCAAGTTGGTTTCCTGTAGGCACATAGCTACAGGATTGAAGCAGTGAATTAGTTCATTGATATCATCGATGTTGCTGCGAAAACCTCTACAATTCCACTGAATGATTTGTTCAATTATTTGGTTTTGTTCGTGGAAGATGTATCTGACTGCTTTTTATAAGTTGCTTGTTTATGACGGTCCGGTTTTGGTTTTTCTTTTCGGGGAAAAGTGGGACGTCCCGATTCATTGCTATCGTCCATATCATCTTCTGCGTGTATTTCAAGCAGTTCTTCTTGACCGATAGAATCATCTGTATCCATGCTTGTTAGACCTGATACTTTCGTCTCAGCAGAATAAGATCTTTGCAAATTTTCTGCTGCCTGACGATGCGGAAGTCTCTGGGTTGGAATTGTGAGTGGCGTGTTGTTGCTTTGGTCTATTGAATTTGGTTTAGATGGATGCTGGATCAAGAGTACTGATCGTGCCCAGTCTGATATTGATATTTTTGGAGATGGATACTTCCATCTCACATGCCACTGATTCTTGTCTGAGAGTGGTAGAAGCATAAGTGCATTTCGGCATACTTAAGTTGATCTGTTTTTTCTCTTCTTGGTAAGAGACTTTATTTTCAATTTTATATTTTTGTATTTTTTTTCCTATCTTCCATAGTTCACAGTCTTTGGAGTAGGCTGGATGTTTGCCACTACAATTAGGACACTGTGGTGTTGGAGCTTTGCATTCTGCTTGCGTGTGATTCTTGCAGCTGCAGTTTGGACATATAGCATCTCCACGGCATGCTGTCTGAGAATGGCCGAACTTTTGACATTTAAAGCATCTGAGCAGATTTGGGATATATGGCCTAATGCGGCAATTCAAGTAACCTGCTTTGACAGAACCCGGTAGATTTGGAGTACTGAAAGTCAAGATTATGTTTCGCGTGGGAGTTAAGTTGCCGTCTTTTCTGATCATGATACATTTTGCATGAGACACATTTTGATCTTTTAGCTCCTGGACAATTTCTTCCTCAGAAACATATAATAGATCCCATTCGGAGATCACTCCTTTGGAAGAATTTAGTGTGTTGTGTGGGGTAACCTGAATTGGTATTCCTCTTAAAGAGGTAAGTTTAAGTAGTAATTCAGAATGTCTTGAGTACGATGTCTCTACTAGTAGATCTCCTGATTGGAGACGTTTGACCATTTTTGGTGAACCTGCAGCGTTTTCTAGGCATCTCTGGATGATGAAAGGTGAGAGCTTGCTCACAGGTTGGGATGACAAAGAGTGTATTATGAGGAAAGCTGGAGATTCCTGTTTCCTAGTGTCCTTTTTTTGTCTCTTTGAAAGAGAGAAGTCATTGTCGGTGTCATTGTCGTGTTCATGTTGAGAGCACTTCGGCTCTAAACGGGAAAATTCACTTATTTCCATCTTTGCTCCTTTTCGCCCCGAGGGTTGGTTTTTCCCCCAGGTTACCGGCCCTGCCACGTGGAAGCAGGAGCGGTGCCACCAGTGACCAAGCGGTTGTTTAAGTTAGTGGATTTGGTTAGTGATATATATAAAGAATAAGAAAAGAAAGGTGGATTGCCTTTCTGGGTTCTTACTTTTGACTTTTAAAGCACAGAACCACTTCAAGTAAATAAAATAATAGCCGCACTGGAAAATAAAGAAACTATATCACTTTGGAGATCACTCTATAATCACTGGAAGAAAATCGCTTGGCACTCGGGGCCAAATATTTATGTATACCTAATTCTATCATTTTGATCGGTATGTTTTTATAAGTAAATATCATTTTCAATTCATTCCATAGTCTTCGCCAGAAACGTTATTAAGTTTATGCATTGTTTTTTGAATTGCTATTAAATGTAATTCATCATAATTAGTTACATCCAAAAAACCACAAAAACGAAAATATCTCAATATTCTCAAAAAATCCTCTTCTATGCGGTCATAAGGATTTCCTATAAAAATTACTTTTTTCTCAATCATATGTTCTTTCCCACTAAAATAATCATATATGTTTCCAGTTTTGTCCATATACAATGCATTTATAGTAGAATCTCTTCTTTCGGCATCAATCTTCCAGTTGGTAGTATATTTTCCTTCATTATCTTGAAGAGGGGAAATATCAATTTTTGTCGTAGAATTCATAATATAAACAGAAACAGTTCTTTTAAATATTTTAAATTTGAAATTTTTAGATGTTAATAATAATTTACTTTTTCAATAGTAGCAATAGTTGCAAAATCTATATCTTTTGGTTCATATTCCAAAAGAAAATCGCGAACCGCTCCACCTACAATGCGGATTTCATTTTCTTTAAATAAATTAAATATTTCTTTTATAATTTCAGACAAGTTTTGATCTTTTATAATTTCAGGTTGATTCATAATTCTCTTGAATAATGAGCTTATAGAAACTGTTTTTATTCATTTTATAGATATAATTTTGGGATAATTTAATTTTTACACATCATCATATCCCAAAAGAAAATCGCGAACTGCTCCACCTACAATGCGGATTTCATTTTCTTTAAAAAAAATTAAATATTTCTTTTATAATTTCAGACAAGTTGTTTTGATCTTTTATAATTTCAGGAAAGTTGTTTTGATTCATAATTCTCTTGAATAATGAGCTTATAGAAACTGTTTTTAATTATTTTATAGATATGGAAGTTTGGGATAATTTAATTTTTACACATCATTATGGTTACAAAAAAAAAAAAAACAGTTGTGACTAAGTTGATGTCAACAATCGCACCGACATGTGTACCGAATTCACCTTATTGTGTATGGCTTTCGACAGTATTATTATCGCACTGACAGCAACAGATGGTTTGTGTATGCTGAACGAATGAAAGCCAAACTTTTTGTTGCTGCAATAACGTGTTATGCGTAGAATTAATAGTATCGTCATTGCATTGACATTTCCAAATCTAATTTATTTTCCATGTAAAATAATAATTCAGAGACTTTTTATACCAAGAATAAAACAATTCAATAGCGTTTTCACCATTAGCATTTTTTTCTTTTAATATAAATAACATGAAATTGTATTCATGATTTTACATCGTGATCCTATATTTTTTGCATCGCATTCGTTTGATAATAAAACTTTGACAAATTTACACATTTTGCTTATAGAAACTGTTTTTATTTATTTTATAGATAATGATACCAGTATTTGTCCAGTTCCTTTTGAAAGCTCTCTTTCGAAGAACTTATCCCATGCTAAAAATGGAAGATTGGGATAATTTAATTTTTACACTTGATTATGATTACAAAGAAAAAACCAGTTGTGACGTATTCACAGTAAGTTAACATTTTTCATGATATAACCACTCAAATTAGATTTTTATTTTTGTTTTCATTTTTTGCCGTTTTCATGTTTTCATTTTTTCCCGTATTAGGGATGGGATCTAATAAAGATGAAAAATAGTCGTTATCAAGAACCATACAATTTCCTCAGTATAAGAAAGAGATTTAGGAACGCTTTGTACAGATGCCACCGTTATGTGATAAAATTACCATCCGTGAATGCTCATATTAAAAAGTTTCAATTTATACAAATTCCAGGTGAGTTTTTTTTTATAATTTATTTCCGCACATTTTTACCAGTTCAGGATATGCATCTAAAACTAATATAGTCCTTTTTTCTGAGATTAAAGATTAAAACCAAGGGACTCATCTATTTTTTTTTTATTTTTTTTTTATTTTAGATAATTACAAGCATCTTATAGAAAATTACCAGATGAGAATTCGAAACAATAACCCCCCCTCTAATGCCAATCTACTCATTGTCAAATTCGGACATGTCATTATCGTGTACTCCGTCTTATGATGTTTATCAGAACGAAAAATAGTTTCTAGTAAACAAACAAAATTCAGGTAAAAATGGATTTTGTAAAAAAAATAAATTACAGTATTTAAATAATACATTGAAATGTACAATTTTTATTTTTTTGATACGACGACGATTGTATATTTTTTTATTATAGATCCGCCGGCGATATTTGTCCAGTTCCTTTTTGCAGCGCTCTTTCAGAGAACGTATCCTAAATTGCTAAAAATGGAAGATTGGGACAATCTAATTTTTACACTTCAGTACTACCACAAGTACGTGTTTATTGGAATAAACACGATTGTGACGTATTCGTAGTAAGTTAACTTTCCATTAACCATTCAAATTAACTAATTTAATACTATTAATATTAGATTTTCATTTTGTGCTTTCATTTAGGGATGGGATCTAGTAAAGAATCGTTATCAACCTGAACAACCACACTATTTCACCGATACAAAAAAAAGATGTATGCAATGTTTCAACAGCTGCACTTATGTGAAAGGATTGCCATCGGAAAACCTTCAGAAAAAGTTTCAATTTATACAAATTCCAGGTAAAAAGTATTTTTTTTAAAAATATTTTCGCTCATTAAAACATTTTTTAGATAACTGCAAATCAGATCCAAATTATAGTTTTTATCCAAATAACTCTGTAAAATCGATCTACTCACCGTTCAGTGAGTTGCACATGTCTTTACCATGTAATTCATCTTATGTATTTTTTACAGGTTATCATTTTTTTTAAAGTATTTTAATAAACCTAATATTGTAAACTTTTTTATAGATATTAATAACTGACCTGAATTTCTTCTAAATCGATGTGAAGATGAAAGATGAAATTATTTCTCCAGTGCAAAAGATCTACTCATTTTTCATACTAGACCAATGAAAAATAAATAATTTAAAAAGAATATAAAAATTGATTGTAATTTTTTTTTGTCTAACACAAACATCTGTATCTTATCTTATGAATAAATTAATATTCTCAAATCGTCAAAATCTTTTTAATTCTAAAAAAAAAGAAAAAAACGAGTCTTTCGACTACAATCAACAGTAATTTTTGCAAAAGAACAATTATTACAAATCATACCATTATAAAATTATTTATTTTTTTTTTACAAATGCGAGTTTTAAAGCTTAGCTCCTTAGAAATTAATTTTAGTGAAATTGTGAATTCCCTATAGAAATATTTATAGCTATTCTCTGGTTATATAGGTCTCCACGCATCGACTTGCCAATCAACTGAAAAAGAGATGAATCATCAGATGTTTAAAAGTGCCAAAGAATACAGTGATAGTTATTATTTCTATGAACTTTGTCTTCATTTGAATAATGATAACTCTTTTTTTTCTTATGTCAAATCGACCTTGGAAAACTATTTATTTTGAATGTGAAAAAAAAATTTATAGAAATGTATGACAAAAACAATGAAAATTTTTGTGAACTTTTTAATCGTAATTTAATCGAATTCAAATTACAAGAGCATAGTACTTTTTGTGTTAGTGAAATGGTATTAAATGAATCAGATTTTGATTTTAGAAATCATATTTTGTATAATCTCCCTAGGGATTATTACTATTGGTTATTTGAGATGTATGGCATTTCTTTCGAGTACAGAAAAAAAGATGTGCTTCATGAGTTTTTAAAGTTTTTCGAATGCACATTACGATTGATATTATTCAATTTTCACACTGTTTATGGTACAGGTTTACCAGTTTTAGAAATATATTTTTGGCAGTTTATTCTAATAATCACATGTACATTTCGAGGAGTCGAGGACCGGAAACTCTAAATATATTTTACCCGAAATTTTCAAATTTTTGTACATTAGATAAAAAATTACATACAATAATTTTAAATTAATTAGCATTAACTTCAATTGAATTCGTAACTGAATTTCGCAAAGATTTTTTTTTGTAAACATTACGAAGATAATGGTAGATATGCAAAATATTGTAAAAAGTATAATGTTTCTGATTTGTCTGACCCTTCTCATTTTTTTACAAGTAAGTTTGTAAAAGTTTTAGAAATGATTATTCCAAATGACATTTTGGCATTTTGTTATTCGCAAGAACACGTAGAATTTTCTGGATGGGCATTACTATTAGCTCTTGATGAAAAACGATTCAATCGACATCATTTATATTCAATTACCAATCTTAAATTCATTTTTTGAATTAGTAAATATTTGTAAAAGTTTACGGTTCGATTATGCGATTTTAGATAATATTTCTGAAATTGTAATTATGAAAAGAGGAAAATTGTACATTATACTTTCGTATAAATGGAGCAATTACAAAGAGCACTGTCAGAAATATATTAATGTAAAACATAATAAAAGAAATAAATATTTTAATGGTTTTTCTTATCCGAATGGATATTTTTATTATAATTTTAAATATTGGCTATTCAATGTGGGTTTAAAATTAATTGAAAATAATGATTGGGAAATATATGCAAATGGCTTTTTAAATTTTTGTATTGATCGTATAGATCATTATAATGATAATCGTTATCTAAAAATAATATTTGATAGATGTCACATAATTCGCCGTTCGTTGTGACGAAATAAACATAAAAGCATAACTATAATGTATCGATGTGCAATGTATAACAAATTATAAATAAAACTAGTTATTATACAATTTTCGTTGAATTCTTTCCATTTCACAATGAATAGTCCAGAAACTGCACTATTTAGTTGATGTCAACAGTCACACAGACGTGTACCGAATTCACCTTATTGTGTATGGCTTTTGACAGTATCGTCATCGCATTGACAGCAACAGATGGTTCGTGTATGCTGAACGATTGTTGTTGTTGTCGTTGGGTTTAACGACACATAGGCTACTTGGGCCATATTGTTTCTTCTAATGGTGAATATGAAATAATATCTATATTTTATGATATATTTGTATCCAGTTTAGGAAAGTAAATAGTTCCTTTTTATTAGAATCATCTCCCAGAATCTGCAATAAATTTATTGATGCCTATGTTTTAGCAATTGGTTTAAAAGTATCTAAGCGGATGTTCTGAAAGTGGGGACAGTCCACTAACAAATGGCGAATGGTCAGTTCGCCATTTGTTTGCCGCTTGACATGATGTACATTGTGGAGCGCTGTCATTAGTTAATACAAAGGGTACTAGGAAAGTTTTGCAATACAGCTTTCTTTATTTAATTTTTTCAAAGTAATTTCCTCTACATTCAATACACCTCTCCATCCTCCGAAACCAATCTTTAAACCAGTTCTGCCAAGTTTCACTAGGGAGTAAAGCACACTCGTTGTCCCAAGCCCGTAGAAGGTCCTCATCACTGGAAAACCGCCTCCCTTTTAGCTTCATTTTCACATGCGGGAACAGTGCAAAGTCGCAGGGAGCAAGGTCTCGACTGTAGGGAGGGTGCTCGAGAAGTTTCAGTCCTGTCGTGGTCAAATATTCGGTGCAGGCTTTGGCGCGGTGAGCTAGAGCATTGTCGTGATGGAGGTACCAGGTGTCCATTCTTGACTTTGGCCGCAGGTTCTTCATAGATCCAATGACTTTAGGCAGGCATTGTTCAGTATACCACTTACCTGTGACTGTCTTCTGCGTGTCCAAAACGACACGTTCCACAATTCCACTCGATTTGAAAAATACAGCTATCATTTTCTTCTTTACAGATCGGGATTTTCTGACAATTACGGGTGTGTCGTCATCATCAAAGACCCAAACTTTGTTTTGAGCCTTGGTCGGCAGATCGTAATAGTACAGCCAAGTCTCGTCACCTGTCACGATGTTGTTCACATACCGAGATTGTCCCTTATCAAACTTTTTTAACATCTCCCGGCACCAAGTCACACGTCGTGTCATCTGCTCTGAGTCAGTTGATGCGGCACCCAGAGAGAACAAAGTTTCTTCACGTGCAAATGATCTTGCAGAATCGAACGAATTGCTGGTGCATTTAGGCCCAAAGTATCCGCTATCTGTTGGTAGGTCACTCGCCTGTTTTCGTCAAGCATTTTCCTTACAGCAGTAACATTTTCCTCCGTAACTGACGTTCGTGGCCTTCCCGGCCTCTCAGAATCCTCCAGAGTGAAATTTCCCCTTTGGAATTCTCTATACCACCTGAATATCGTTGTACGATGTGGACAATCATCATCTAGTGCAAGAGTCATTTCTTCTAAGCACTGGTCTATGGTTAAACCACGCACGAAATCATACCGCAAAACTGTCCTTATCTCATTTCGTGACCACGATGCCATCGCAAGCACTTTACACTCTCACTACTATTGAATAACTGAGCCAATCGACTTGGCGCGGCGGCTACTATGCACGTATGAACATGTTTCAACATGCAGCAACAAGCAGCTTCCTGTGATTCATTGTTGCGTCCTATTGCAAAACTTTCCTAGTACCCTTTGTAGATACAGGTGAGTGAGATGAGTATGCCCAATCCCGAGCCTTCCTAAAATTGTTTCTTCTCGTCTTCTTTTCTGGAAGCTGGATTTGATTTGATTTGGTTTTTTATGGCGCATTGGCAGCTAAGGCCATAATGCGCCAAGTCATTTAAAATGCTATGAAACATTTTGGTAGCCAAGGCTACCACGTCAAACAATTATTGTGTTAAAAAGGTATAAAAGTACAAGCATAAAACTTACATCTTTGTATAAAAATTAATAAATTGTAAAAAATTAAAAACGTCAGACATATTGTGTCTGTCACCTATAATCTGACTGAGTGTAAATGGCTCAGTCAAATTATTAAAAGCGGTAAAATACAAGCGTCGGGCTTCTATAAAAACAGGACATTCTATTAATATATGACGGACGGTTAAAATAACATTACATATCTCGCACATAGGTGGGTCATCCGCCCTCAGCAAGTAGGAATGGGTTAGATGACTATGATCTATGCGGAGCCGAGCAAGAACAACTTCCTCTCTTCGGACCCTGCGTAGACTGGACTGCCATTGCGAAATTACAGGCTTGATGCGATGTAATTTATTTGTGGCCTGTCTGTGCCAAGAATCTTGCCATTGGGAAAGCAGTTTAGAACGTATTATTTGCCTGTAGTCTGTATAGGGGACTGACAGGCAATGATTATCCAGGAAAATGGCTGATTTGGCAGCAGCATCAGCCGATTCATTTCCCCGGATCCCAATGTGGCTTGGGATCCAGCAAAAGCGAATATCGTATTCTAATTTCTTAAGAGAAAAAAGAATCTGCTGGATCCTGGACAGGATCGGATGAGGGTTAAAACCCACCGATACCAGAGCCTGTAACACGCTCGATGAATCACAATAAATCACATACCTCTGGTAGTCGCGATTTTTAATGTGATCTAGGGCTCATTGTATTGCATGCAACTCTGCAGTATAAATGCTAGTTTCTTGTGGGATCTTATAGGATAATGTTTTGTGAGGGAACACAACAGCAGATCCCACATGACATTCTAACTTTGAGCCATCTGTATAGATTGGCAGAAAGTCAGAATACTGCTGCCGATGTAATGCAAAGAGTTGCTGGTAGACAGATGGCGGTGTAGTAGCCTTCTCCCAGATCTTAAGGGAGAAGTCGCAATTTGGAAAATAAGCATGCCAGGGTGGAAAGAATTGCCTTGGTGACTGGGCAACGTTGTCTACCGTCAAGTTTAGTTCATTCAGCAGCCCTTGAATGCGAATACCAAAAGGTTTGTTGGCAGTCCGACGGGTGTTGTAGAGGTTTTCCCAGCGCGGCTCAAAAACGAATGGCCACGTGGGATGATCGGGCAGGGATTTTAATTTGAAGGCGTACTGTAAGGACAACTGCTTACGTCGAAGAGACAGAGATGGTTCATTTGCTTCAACGTAAAGGCTTTGGACAGGAGATGTGCGAAATGCTCCAGTGGCTGTCCGGATGGCTTGATGGTGGATTGGATCTAACCACCGAAGTGCACTATCTCTAGCAGAACCATAGACCTGAGACCCATAGTCGAGTTTGGAACGGACAAGTGCCCGGTAGAGAGACGAAGAAGGGTTGCACGATCTGCGCCCCATGAGGTTGACGAAAGGGCACGAAGGATGTTAAGAACTTTGACACATCTTGTCCTCAGCTGACGAATATGTTGTAAAAATGTCAGCTTTTTGTCGAAAATAAGTCCAAGGAATTTGAATTCTGCTACAACTGGGATGTTATTTTGCCCAAGCCTTAAATCTGGGTCAGGATGAAGATTACGTTTGCGACAGAAGTGTACACAAACAGTCTTCTGTGATGAAAATCTGAACCCATTAGCCAAAAACCAAGCTGTAAGATGGTCAATTGTTTTCTGCAGTTGCCTTTCAATGACCCTCATATTGCATGAATGACAAAATATAGCAAAGTCATCAACATAGAGGGCATTGTTTACAGTGGGTGGAAGTTGTTCTGCGATAGAGTTTATTTTGATTGCGAAAAGCGTGACACTTAGAACGGATCCCTGTGGGACTCCCTCTTCCTGAGAGAAAACTCGAGAGAGGGTGGATCCTAAACGGATTTGAAACTGGCGATTCGAAAGAAAGTTTTTAATAAAAAGAGGAAGGTTACCTCTAAGACCAAAGTTATAGAGGTCTTTTAAAATCCCAAATCGCCAGGCTGTGTCGTACGCTTTTTCAATATTAAAGAAAACTGCTACCAAATGCTCGGATTTAATAAAAGCATCACGAATGGACGTTTCCAATCGGATTAAATGATCCAGAGTGGATCTGTTTCTTCGGAAGCCGCACTGTGTCCTGGAAAGCAGACCATTTGTTTCAAAATACCATACCAGACGAGAATTTACCATTCTTTCCAGGATCTTGCACAAACAGCTTGTCAGAGCAATAGGACGGTAGTTACTTGGATTTCTAGGATCCTTTCCTGGTTTTGGGAAGGGAAGAACGATTGCCTTCCGCCAGGAATCCGGAAATTGTTTATTAAGAAAAATTCTGTTATACAGAATTAAAAGGTGATCCTTACATTGTGGTGTGAGGTGTTTTACCATTTCGTAGTGGATGTCATCGGGCCCTACAGCACTTGCGTGTGTGAGAAAGAGTGCAGCATTTAATTCCTCCTGTGAAAAGGGCTTGTTATATGATTCAAGACCTTTTGAATAGAAGTTCAGGGGGTTTTTCTCATTTTTCTCTTGCAGGGCCAAAAACTCTGAGGGAAAAGATGTTATTGCAGATATTTTTGCAAATGTTTCCCCTAGAGTATTTGCTACTGCAGTTCGATCTGCAATTGGACATCCGTTATGCTCGAGGATCACAGAAGGGCATGGTGGATATTTTCCCTTCATTTTCCGGTCCCTTCATTTTCCGGATCTTATCCCAGACTACTTTTGAGCTAGCAGCCTGAGTTATGGAAGATGTAAAACGAATCCAAGATTTCCTTTGGCTCTGACGTCGTACATAACGTGCTTTTGCACGTGCACGTTTGAATGATATTAAATTTTCAGTGGTGGGATATCGGCGGAATATCCCCCATGCTTTGTTTTGTGCTTTTTTTGCTGCCGTGCATTCTGAATTCCACCAAGGTTTGGGCAATAGTGGGAACCGGCTGGATGATTTTGGGATTGCAATTGCAGCTGCCTGGACAATCGTTTCTGTGACATACATGACTGCTTCATTGATTGGCTCCTGACTGACTGTAGTGATGTCAAAGTTTGCCAGATATTGAAAGGCATTCCAGTCAGCCTGATCGATCTTCCACCGCGGTAAACTAAATGGCAGACAGGGTCTACCATTAGTTAGGGTTGTTATCACGGGGAAGTGATCGCTTCCATATGGATTTTCTTCTACCTCCCAAGTAAGTGAAGGAAGGAGAGAAGGGGAGCAGATAGAAAGATCAATGGCAGAGAATGTACGGGTAGGCATGTGGAAGAAGGTGTTTGTTCCCACATTTAGGAGGGAGAGATCATTGTCAGTGAGCATATGCTCTATGACTCGTCCCCTTCCATTGATGTCAGCACTACCCCACAGAGTGTTATGTCCATTGAAATCCCCAAGAATTAAACAAGGGGAAGGCAATTGCATGATAAGATCATCAAGGTCTTTCTGGGGGATGTCAATCCCAGGTGGCAAATAAACAGAGCAGACAGTTAACAAGAACCCCACTGTAAGGCGAATTGCTACAGCTTCAATGCTAGTTGTAAGCTGCAAGGGCTGAAAAGGGATCTGGTTGCCGACGAGGATTGCGACTCCTCCGTGGGCAGGACCATCCACAATTCTATCCTTACGAATGATGGTAATGTTATGCATGGTGGGGTCATCATTTGCCTTTAAATAAGTCTCCTGTGTGCAAAAGCAAACTGGTTTGTGCTTTTGCAGGAGTGCCTTGATGTCGTCAGTATTTTGCCGGAATCCACGACAATTCCACTGAAGGAATTTAGCCATTATTTGGACTTGGTGGGTCCATCAGGCGGCTTCCGAGGTGCTGAGGGCTTAATTTTGTCAGTCTTGGATTTATCTTTCCTGGGGAAGTAAGGACGTTGTCCTGTGTCCATTTCTTCCTCAGCAAAGAGTTCCAAAACTGACTCATCATGTACCTCCTTCTGCTCGACATCCATGTTTTCCTGGGTACTAGGTGTTACTTCCCCTTTCTTATTCTTTTCTTTTGCTTTTGTTACTTGTGGACCATTAGGAGGTATCGATATAGGAGTGGCAGCTGATTGGTCCTTCTGTGCAGGTTTTTGGGAGCTTAAAAGATAACGTGCAATGGGAGTAAATGATTCGTTTGGAGGGACGGACATGTCCGTCTGAGTCCCAATCGAACACCTCCCTGCTACCTTCTGGGCGTAGGTAGGTTTTTTGATGTTAAGAGGTTTCACTGCTTTTCTTGCCTCCTGGTACGATATGTTTAGCTCTGCCTTCAGCCGTTGAATCTCTTTTTCTTCTTTCCACCTCTGGCATGCCCTTGAATAGGCCGGATGTTCTCCCTCACAGTTAATGCAGGTGGGTTTAGTGGCTGAACATGCTGTTGTTTCGTGGTCCTTTGCACCGCACCGGGCGCATGCAAGGACTCCACGGCAGGCCATTTGAGAATGTCCATACTTCTGACATTTAAAACACCGTAAAGGGTTCGGAATGTATGGACGTACTGGACAGTTGATGTATCCAGCTTTAATCTCATCAGGAGGTTTGGGAGAGTTAAAAGTCAGGATAACACTCCTGGTTTTAACAATTTTCCCATCCCTACGTGCAGTGATTCTCTTGACGGCAGTAACACCCTGTGGTTTTAGTTCGGGGCAGATTTCCTCCTCGGTGACGTCGAGAAGGTCCCACTCCGAAATGACACCTCTCGATGAATTTAGTGTTCTGTGTGGTGTCACTGTTGTGGGTATACCTCCGATTGATGTTACTCGGAGTAGATGTTCAGACTGCCTGTCATTTTTTGTTTCAATCAAGAGGTCCCCAGAACGGAGCCTCTTAACTGACTTGGGTGTACCTGCTAACCCATCCAACCCTTTCTGTAGAAAAAAGGGTGACAGTAGTTATGTTGGGGTTTAAACACATTTCCATAAAGCTTGGAAGTCCTTAAACACATTTGTATAAAAGTTTGAAGGTTCTGGAGTGTTTTAAACACATTTGCATACCGTACAACGATTGTCGGTGATAAAATGATATTTAGTTCATATTTCGTACCCTAGATGGCGCCACGTGCTTACTGAAGATGACACCACGTATATTTCTCTATTTTTTTTTTTTTTTTTTTACCGTACCAGTCTTTTTCTTGTGCGTATGTAAACCTTTTTGAAAATACATTTTATTGTATATCTTCAATATTTTCTTTCGCGTGTGTCTTCTCATAGTTTTAATCCTTTATTGATCCATTGATAAAAAGAAAATTCATTGTCCAGTCATAGTGTTTATTAAGCAATCCACCAGAGGTATTTTTTCTTGTGTGTGTGTGTAAACCTTTTTATAGGTTCGATTCCTTAGAGATTCAATCTGAAAATACATTTTTTTTTTTGCATATTATACCACGAGTTCTGGTGTGAAAATTATATTTAGTAAAAAAAATATTTTCTTTCGCGTGTGTCTTCTCATAGTTTTAAACCTTTATTGATCCATTGATAAAAAGAAAATTCATTGTCTTGTCTACGTGTGTAAACCATTTTATTGACACATTTCCTAAAATCAAAAAAACTCAAACACCAAAGAAAATTTCTACTTTTTAATGAACATTTTTTAAAAAGGTACATTTTCAGATGTGTGGAAGCGCTCCACCCTCATCCGAAATACATTTTTAATTAGGCTTAATTAAAGAAAAAACACGAACAGTCTTTTTAATAATCAAAAAGACACAGTCTAATGAAATGGGAATAAATGAGCATAACGTTCAATATAACTTTTCTTTAACTCTGATATCATCCCAAGTACTGCCTGCAGAATATTATAAATATTAATTTCTGGTTCTTTCTGCTACAAAGTACATCTTGCCATAAAGTCTGTTACCACGTTATACGGAATCAGATGTCGAACCATATACTCGTAGGCTTCTTGAAATGTGATATCACTGGAGGTGAAGTGCCGACGCTGTCGCAAACATTCGCGAGCGGAGTGCAGTACCTCCATCACAGATTCTTGCATCAAAGTGAATAGTTTAATTTCGTTCCCAAGCACAGATAGAAAATCGTCAACGTAGAGTATTTTATGTGAAAGAGACTCACATTCACTCAAGTCGAGAATAAAATCGCACAACTCACCATTGGTAATTGTAGCACGACCGGCTTCTGTCTCAATATCCAAGCCGTCTGTAAATGTAATAGTTTCATGTGCACGACCCCGAACTAATAGTAATACTTCAGGCCATTTTAACGCTATCTTACACCATTGATCTGTCGTTAGTTTTAGATAACTCGAGGCACATTCCAAAACGATCGATACTTCGAAATCAATCAGGAGAACCCGTAGAATAGTGTTAGAACTGAGGCGCCGAAAAAACACATAGTTCTTCTTTGGAGCGGTACTCATCTTAACAGTTGCTGAAAAAACGGCAAATGTAACTCAGAGCGTGTAACAATCACATATAAAGCACTCCACATCCCGGATATGTCACTTATAATATTACTCAAGGACAAAAATAGTCGGGTCGATGACAGAGAATGTCCGGTGAAACTTTAAAAGGCGACCCCAGCCAGAGAATCGTTAAAGAAAAAAAAAAAATGGACACTTGGATGTGTGATGATGATTCCCTGGAGATTGAAGCTGCTAGTCTTGCTGATGTTATTGAAGCTGAAATAGTGTATACGAATAGTGTACAGTATACAGAGGTGAGTGAATTTCCTATTTTATCACTTTTTATTTTTTAAAAGTGATAAAAATACAGTTTTTATAACAATGTTTAATATTCATTTTCAGAATGCAGAATTCTTTTCAATGTCTCAGTATGGTGAGGGGAGAGCAGGAGGATCAAACGAAGGACCTGTAAGTCTTATTCAGAATTTCATATGTAGAATTACAATCCGAATTCCAAAAAAAAAACGTTAAGTATTTTTTTTTTTTTCATATCTTTTCAGATTCAAATTGGTGGGGGTGAGGAAACATACGAACGATTCTACGAAATCAGTGAAGGATCAGAGAAGTTTTCCTCTAAATATAAAACTGTGTATAAAACTTACAAGTGCAAATACAGAGACCTACATTTGCTTGCAGGGGAACAATTTTTTCTATTGTTCAAACAAATGTTTAAGCAAATTATCGGACATGTAAACAAGGGAGGAGAATTTAGCCATGTTCGTTTATGTGTAAACGCCGACTCCCTAAAAACACCGATTAATCTTCCATTTATGAAGATGTCAGAACTGATATTAGATAGAATTATGAATGCGTTTTTCTGTTGTTGTTGTTATTAGGTTTGTTGGTGCATCAGCAACTGTGGCTATAATGCACTGATTTCTGACTAGTATATCTATGTTGTTGATGCTGATTCTGATAAAAATTTAAACAAGGTGATATTTATCAATCAATTTTAGGAAAACAAAAACGTCATCTATATCTTGACGATCTTCTAGAACATTACGTAGTGTTAATTGATTGCAATTTTTGAAAAGTAAGGAGAAAGCATTTTTTCGTTCTCTTAAATATAGTGGGCATTCAATAACGATATGCTTTACAGTGAGTGGACATGAACAGTTACTGCATTGTGGGGCATCTTCCTTTCTTAATAAATAACTGTGAGTGAGGTATGTGTGACCAATGCGCAGTCGCGCTAGTACAGTTTCTTCTTTTCTATTTTCCCTTAGACTGGATCGCCACTGTTTGGGTTCTTTCTTTATTTCAAAAAGTTTATTATTTGTTTCTTTTTCCCATATATGTTTCCACTGTTCTTTAGAGGTCTGCTGTATAATGGATTTAAAGTCAACATAAGGTGTCCTGAAATTGGAAGAAATAGGATTTGAAGCATTTTTGGCAGCTAAATCTGCCTGTTCATTTCCTGGGATTCCAGAGTGTCCAGGAATCCAACAAAAAATTATGCGGTGACCACGTGCATGAATTGCCATTAACTGAGTCCAGATTTGTTGTACCAGAGGATGACTGTTGGGGCGTTTACATTGTATACTATTCACGGTACTTAATGAATCGGTATATATTATGGATTGAGTATATGAGGCTTCTTTTATTTTCTCCAGGGCTAGTAAAATACCGTACAACTCAGCAGTATAATTACTACATTCTGAAGGGAGCTGTTTGGCGATGATAGCATCCGGCAGGACTACAGCTGTACCAACTTTACTGGCAGTCTTGGATCCATCTGTATATAGCTGCACGTAACTGCTGAACTGAATTGAGTGGGCCAGATGTAATTGTCTGATGTTAATATCTGGAAGATTATTCTTTCCCCATTTCTGATAGTATTTTTCAATATCTATCGTGGGTATTTGCCATGGCTGGATTTGCATGCTAGTATCCTGCATTATGTTATTCATGCTGAGTCCCCAGCTAGTGTTTAGAGCTTGAAGCCTAATGCCAGATGGTTTGTTGAGACGTGATTTATTGCGATAGAGGTTTTCCCATTTTGGTGCGTTTTTCTGTGTAGATCAGTCGCGAAGTGGCTTTCTGATAACAGACTCTCTCTCAATCGATCTGGTTCTAATCAACATATCAAATAAGGGTGGTGTTGGTCATTCTAAAAATATCAGCGGCAATGGGTGAACATGTTGAAGTGACAGTTCCTGTACCGTTCAATGTGAAACGTGACAAATGGTAGTGCAAGCTACTCCATACATCGTTAACTAGGCGGTATGGTTTCACATTTAAGAAGCGCATAGTTGGAGAGGACACCTGTACATACCCATATGGATACTTCCGTGAAAAACACAATCAAAAATGATTCGTCGGTTATAACACTGTCACTATGTGTTCATTTATCCACCCCTTCACATGTTTGTTTGTTTTAGGGTTTTATGGCGCATTAGCATCTAAGGCTATAATGCGCCAAGTCAAAAGGATGTAGAATATAAAACTATAATATTAAAATTATTTGTCTATTATTGTAAAATAATATACGATATAAAACGTTCATATGGCATAAAACGATAAAAATATTTTAGATAGAATTATTTAGATTAATAAGTTGTAAAAACTTAAAAATAGCTGACACGTTGTCATTGTCCGATAAAACCTGTCTGAGTGTATAAGGTTCAGACAGATGGCTAAAACATAAACGGCGGTCATTATAAAAGTACGGACATTCAATTAAAATATGACGGACTGTTAAAATGGTGTCACAATTTCTACACATAGGACGATCGTCTGCCCTCAGCAAATAGCAATGTGTCAAGTGACAATGTCCTATGCGGAGTCGAGATAGAACAACTTCCTCTTTTCGGTTCCTGCGCAGACTAGACTGCCAATGTTCAATTACAGGCTTAATCTCATATAACTTGTTTGTAATCTGTCCATGCCATGAGTGTTGCCATTGGGATACCAGTTTCTTTCGAATTACCGGCCTGTAGTCTGTATAGGGGACTAACAGGCAAGAGTTAAATAGGTTTGCTGATTTGGCTGCAGTGTCTGCCAAATCATTTCCTGAGATCCCAATGTGGCCTGGGATCCAGCAGAAACGAACATCAAATTTGAATTGTGCACGAAAATGCAGCTTCTGCTGTATCCGGGTCAGGACAGGATGAGGGTTGAACCTCATCGATGATAAAGCCTGCAATGAACTCAGAGAATCGGTATATATAATATATTTTTTGTGGTGGGTGGTTCGTATGTGATCTAAGGCTAACTCAACCGCATGCAGCTCTGCAGTGAACACACTGCATTCGTTGGAGATCTGCTCAGATACCGTGGTATCTGGGAAAACAGCTGCAGATCCAACAGACATTTCTGACCTCGAGCCATCTGTGTAGATGGGCAAGAAGTCAGCATGTTCAGAGCGATCAGCTAAAAAGAGCTGCAGGTAGACGGTGGACGAAGTATTGTCCTTTCTCCAATTGTTAAGGGAGAAGTTGCAGTTTGGGACACGAGCATGCCAGGGTGGAAAAGGTTGCCCTGGTGATGGGGCAACATTGTCTAATGTGATGTTCAAATCGTTGAGTAGCCTTTGGATACGAATACCGAATGGTTGATTGGCAGTCTGGCGAATGTTGTACAGATTTTCCCAACGTGGCTCAAAAACGGATGTCCACGTCGGATGGTCTGGCAGGGATTTCAGTTTCAAAGCATACTGTAGAGACATCTGTTTCCTGCGAAGCGATAACGAGGGCTCACTCGCTTCGACATAGAGGCTATGGACAGGAGAAGTTCGAAATGCTCCTGTGGCAATACGGATCGCCTGATGGTGGATGGGATCCAGCCATCGGAGTACGCTGAGTCTAGAGGAGGCGTATACCTGGCACCCCTAATCTAACTTAGATCGTACGAGTGCACGATAGAGGCGCAAAAGGGTACATCGGTCAGCGCCCCAGGAATGTGAGGAGATTGCACGTAGGATGTTCAAACCTCTTGTGCACTTCGCACGTAGTTGACGGATGTGTTCCAGAAAGGTCAGCTTTTTATCGAATATAAGCCCCAAAAATCTAGTCTCAGGTACTACTGGGATTGCATTTTGTCCAAGCCTCAGTTCAGGTTCAGGGTGAAGATTGCGCTTTCTGCAAAAATGCATGCAAACAGTCTTTTGTGCAGAGAACCTGAACCCGTTATTCGTTGCCCATGAGTTCAAATGGTCAATGGCACGTTGCAGTTGCCTCTCAATTACCCTCATGTTGCAGGAATGACAGAATATGCTAAAATCGTCAACATAGAGGGCACAGTTTACAGTTGGAGGAAGTTGTTCTGTGACGGAATTCACTTTAATGGCAAAAAGCGTAACACTTAAAACGGATCCTTGAGGTACTCCCTCCTCTTGGATAAAAGAGCGAGAGAGAGTAGATCCTACACGGACTTAGAAAGATCGGTGACATAAAAAGTTTTTAATAAAATTGGGGAGATTACCTCTAAGGCCGATGCTGTAGAGGTCTTTTAAAATTCCAAATCTCCAAGTTGTGTCATAAGCTTTTTCCATATCGAAGAACACTGACACCAGGTGTTCTCGTTTTAAAAAGGCATCTCGAATGGAAGTTTCGAGCCTGATTAAGTGGTCCAAAGTTGACCTATTCCTACGGAAGCCGCACTGAAATCTGGAGAGAAACCCATTAGCCTCCAAATACCAGATAAGGCGGGCATTGACCATTCTCTCCAGAATTTTGCACAGACAGCTAGTCAGAGCAATAGGACGGTAGTTCGTTGGGATTTTGGGATCCTTTCCTGGCTTAGGAAAGGCAAGCACGATTGCCTTATGCCAGGAATCCGGAAACTGCTCTTCTTGAAATATTCTGTTATATAGAAAAAGCAGTTGGTCCATGGATTTTGCAGACAGATGTTTGATCATATCATAATGGATAAGATCTGGTCCGGCAGCACTTGCCTTGGTAAGAGTTAGTTGTTGTTGTTGTTGTTGTGGGATTTATTGGCGCAAGGGCTACTATGGCCAAATTGCGCCTGTTACTTTCGAAAATTCATCAAAACATTATAGATGGGTCTAGAAGTGGTTGTATATATTGATCATTTTCAGATAAATAAACAATTCTGATAAATTGGCATCATCTCCTAGTATATGTTTTAGTTGCAGTGGTTTTTGTGAATTCAGTAGAGATCTGAAACATGCAATTCTAGCTGAATTGTAACGTGGACACTCAATGATAATATGCTTCACGGTAAGTGTGGTACTACAAAGCGAGCAAAGGGGAGGATCTTCACCTAGCAGTAAAAATAAGTGAGTTAGATGTGTATGGCCAATTCGTGCTCTAGCAAGCACAACCTCTTCTTGCCTGTTTAATCGGGAACTGGATCTCCAAAGCTGTGGATTCTGTTTTATTTGAAGGAGCTTGTTATCTGTTTGGCGATGCCACATTTCAGACCATATCTCAGTGCATATCTGCCGTATGATTGGTTTGTAGTCGGAATATGGAACTGGGATGTAATTGAAACAAGTAGGGTGTTTTGCTGCTTCATCTGCGCTCTCGTTGCCTCGAATACCAACATGGCTGGGTATCCAGCAAAACGTGACGATTTGCTTATTTTCACTGAGGTGGTATAACTGAGATCTAATTTGTGGAATAAGTGGATGGAAATTTTGCGATTTATTCCGTAGGGCATTGACAGCACTTAAAGAATCAGTGTATATTATGATCTGAGTGTCTAGATGATCGTTAAGGACATTTAAAGCCATCTTGATTGCATACAGTTCAGCAGTAAAAACACTGCATTCAAGTGGTAACTGGACAGAAACAGCGGTTGTAGGACTGATTACTCCAGCTCCTACGGATATATCAGTTTTGGAGCCATCTGTATATATTTGGAGACTGCGAGCATTGGCCAATGCATGAGCCGCAAGTAGATATGTTGGGGGTTTAAACACCTTTGCATAAAGTCTAAATGGTTTTAAAACCGATTGCATAAGACCTGGAGGGATTTAAACACATTTGCATGTTATCCTACAACTGCAGGTGTGAAAATTATATTTAGTTCTCATTTCTTACCCTAGATGGCGCCACATGCTTACCGAGTTTGTTTAGTTTGTATTTTTGTTCCTAGATGGCGCCACGTATATTTCTCTTTTTAATTTTTTTTACATCTTTTTTTACAGTACCAGAGTCTTTTTCTTGTGTGTATGTGTTAACCTTTTTGAAAATACATTTTATTATTGTTTATCAGGTAATATTTTTAACCCTTTATTATTGTCTGAAGTAAAACTCAAACACCAAAGAAAATTTCAGCCTTTGATAAAAAGAAAATACATTTTTAATTAGCCATTGTAAACCATTTTATTGACACATTTCCTAAAATCCCAAACTCAAACACCAAAGAAAATTTCAGTTTTCTTGCATTTCCTAAAACATCAAAATTAAAAGTGATAAAAAATATTTTCTTTCGCGTGTGGCTTCTCTCAGTTTTAAACTTTTATTGATCCTTTGATAAAAAGAACATTCATTGTCTTGTCATAGTGTTTATTAACTAGTCCATCAGAGACTTTTTTCTTGTGTGTGTGTAAAGCTTTTTATAGGTTCGTTTCCATAGAGATTCAATATGAAGATACATTTTTTTTTTTTTAATTAGAGCCTTTTTATTATTGTCTTAACTTATGTGTGTAAACCGTTTTATTGACTCAAAGATCAGAACTCGAACAATCTTTTTAATAATCAAAAAGACACAGTCTAATGAAATGGGAATAAATGAGCATAACGCTCAATATAACACATCCTTAACTCTGATATATACCTAGTACCGCCTGCAGAATATTATAAGGATTAAATTCTGGTTCTTTCTGCTGCAAAGTACATCTAGCCATAAAGTCTGTTACCACATTATACGGAATCAGATGTCGAACCATATACTCGTAGGCTTCTTGAAATGTGATATCACTGGTGGTGGTGAACTGCCGACGCTGTCGCAAACATACGCGAGCGGAGTCCAGTACTTCCATCACAGATTCTTGCATCAAAGTGAAGAAGTTAGCTTCTTTCACTAGCTCAGATACAAACTCGTCAACATAGAGTATTTTTTGTGAAAGAGATTCACATTCACCCAAGTCGAGAATAAAATCACACAACCCACCATTGGAAATTGTAGCACGACCAGCTTCTGTCTCAATCTCCAAGCCGTCTGTAAATGTAATAGTTTCATGTGCACGACCCCGAACTAATAGTAATACTTCAGGCCATTTTAACATTATCTTACTCCATTGATCTGCCGTTAGTTTTAGATAACACGAGGCACATTCCAAAACTATCGATACTTCGAAATCGAGCAGGAGAACTCGTAGAATAGTTCTTGAACTCAGGCGACGAAAAAACACATAGTTCTTCTTTGGAGCGGTACTCATCTTAGCAGGTGCTGAAAAATGGCAAATGTAACGACAGAACGTATAACAGTCATATATAAAACAGTCCCCAACCCAGATATGTGACTAATAATATTACTCAAGAAATTGCCTAATAAGGAGCTCTTACTGGATGACGTACTATTTGGAACAGGTTTCCTTTTGACCTTAAAAGCCAACCCAGTTACAGGATGTGGATGACGTACTATTTTGGAAAAGTTTTCCTTTTGACCTTAAAAGCCAACCTAGTTACACTCTTACAGGATGTCTGTAGTATTTCGGAACAAGTTTCGTTTTGACAAAATAGTAGGATAATTGACCGAGAATGTCATAAGGCTACTGGAGAAAGTTTAAAAAGCGACCGCAGTCACAGAACCGTTACAGAAAAAAAAATGGACACGTGGATGTGTGATGATGATGACCCCCTGGAGTGTGAAACTGTCAGTCTTGCTGAAATAATGTATACGAATACTGTACAGTATACAGAGGTGAGTGAATTTCCTCCTATATTATCACTTTTTATTTTTAAAAGTGATAAAAATAGTTTTATAACAATGCTTAATATTCATTTTCAGAATGCAGAATTCTTTTCCTTGTCTCCTCGTGTCGAGGGGAGGGCAGGAGGATCAAACGAAGGGCCTGTAAGTCTTATTCAGAATTTCATATGCAGAATTACAATCCGAATTCCAAAAACGTTAAGTATTTTTTTTTTTTTTTTTAGATTCAAATTGGCGGCGGTGATTAAACTTACGAGCGATTCTACGAAGTCAGCGAAGGATCAGAGAAGTATTCCTCTAAATATAAAACTAAGTATAAAACTTACAAGTGCAAATACCGAGACTTACATTTGCTTGCAGGGGAACAATATTTTCTATTGTTCAAACAAATGTTTAACCAAATTATAGGGCAAGTAAACAAGGGAGGAGAATTTAGCCATGTTCGTTTATGTGTAAACGCCGACTCCCTAAAAACACCGATTAATCTTCCTGTTATGAAGATATCAGAACTGACATTAGATAGAAATATGAATGCTTTTTTTCTGTGTAGATCAGTCGCGAAGTGGCTTTCTGATAACAGACTCTCTCTCAATCGATCTAGTTCTAATAAACATATCAAATAAAGGTGGTGCTGGTCAATCTAAAAATATATAAAAAGAGTGGAGAGGACACCCGTACATTCCCATATGGATACTTCCGTGAAAAACACAATCAAAAATGATTCGTCGGTTAGAACACTGTCACTATGTGTTCATTTATTCACCCCTTCACATGTGTAGCGGCCGGTGGTACTCAAAGCGGTAAAACTACCTTCATTCTGTCGCTTATTAAAAACAGCGAACAGCTAATTTCACCCCCTCTGGAGAGAATAATTTACTGCTACTCGGAAGAGCAGGATCGGTTCTTACAGTTTCCGCACGTTGAATTCGTAAAAGGCTTGAAACTACCCGAAGTCGATAGACGTGTCAGAAATCTAATTATAATCGACGATCTCCTACACGTTGCCAAAGACAGTTCCGAAATCGCTGAAATATTCATTAAAGGAAGCCATCACAGGAACACAAGTATCTGTCTTCTCTCCCAAAATTTGTTCTGTCAGGGTAGTCAATATAGGACCATCAGTCTTAACTCACACTATTTAATCGTTTTTAAAAATCCCAGAGATTCCCGACAAATATCTCACCTAGCCTCGCAAGTATTTCCAGGGCGTTCGAATGTTCTAGTCGAAATTTATAAGGAGGCCACAGAAAAACCGTTCTCATATTTATTACTGGACTTTCGACAAGATACACCAGAACAACTACGTCTGCGCTCATGCATATTACCGGAGGACGGCCCGTCAATTACATATGTACCTTCATGGCTAAAAGACTCCGAAAACATAGTGACTTCATCAGGTTTTTGTCTGGTGCCAGCCCCAAGCAAGCAAATACAATTTTGAGACAGGCATCACATTCTCAGGTCACTGTTTTGTGCGAACTGTGTAAGAATTTACTAAGAGGTAACATACCGATCACCCCCAAAGAACGCCTTAGACTGCAGCGCAAAAAGAAACTGCTGCGTGTTCTAGCGGATAAAACTGTCCCCTTCACACGGCGACGGAGACTTATTACCCAGCAAGGAGGAGCACTGTTTCCCTTACTAGGCAGTCTGATAATTCCACTGATAACATCGCTAATAAGAAAATGAACGACTCGTTCAAAAAATATTTACTACTGGCGCCACCAGAACACCAAAGGATGATTTCTCTGGACGAAGAGATGTCCGAAATTCTGAAGAGACAGGACATGTCGATCGAATCCAAGGTGAAGGCTTACCTTCAAACATTGCAGGTTTTTCTGGGACTGAAGAAGAAAAGCGGGCCTCCGGAGGAGGCCCTCGTGCTCCCTCCCGCGGCGGCCAGGGAAAAGCGCGCGCCCAAACGTACAAGGAAGAAACCGTCGATTCTGACGTCTCCCCGTCGCTTGAGAGGAAAGAAAATACAGTGGATAAGTATGTAAGTACACAATTTTTTTTTTTAAATTTGTTTATTTAAATGATCGATTACATCTAAAGTGGCAAGAATATCATTGCCCCACAAATTTTTACAATAACACTCGTTAACAATCTGTCTCATAGTAATGCCGCGACATCTATGGGTTAAAAAGAAAACACAATGCAGTCCACAAGCTATAGATTCCCGATGTTGTATTACAGTCTTGTTATGAGTCCACTTGCGACTTTGCCTTTTCAGAAACGCAGCAAAATCTTCGGGCGGGGGGCGGGCAAACGTGTCGAAGTAAACGGCTTCTTCTCCGAGGTGAATAGCTATCCAATGGGTTCCTGGCCTGTCGGAGGGATCGGTGTTGACAACTAGAAGAAACGGTTTACTAAGAATGTTCGTAGGCAGTTCGTCGCGAGCACATACACTTATGGGGTAGTCTTTAACAACACTTTCCAACAAACGTGCTTTCTTTAGTGTTCATAATCCAGAAGGACCGACCTATCTTTTGTCAGCGAAACCACGTTCTCGAATTCACTGTACAAGACGCACGTGACGTTTTCAGGCAATGGTGAAGAAAATTTAAGTTCGAGACGTACGCTCCCCCGTTTCAATGCACTAATGTGTTGAGCGATGGCGTTTTCGTCCGGTGATAGGTCAAAACCGTACAATACATTACCGATTGAATACTCGGAATATGACAAATCGTTTCAGGTGTCTTCCGTCCATTTATTTAATGAAGAGAAGAGCGACAGATACGATCTCGTATACTGTCCTGTCTTGAAGTCAGGAGTCAGAGGTATTGACGGGTACTGAATGCCATCGGCCGTCACTTGTAAGTAACACAGGTTGAAGTGAGAGAAGTTAAAAGGATTACGAGCATATGATCCATTGAAACCTTTGCTCGACACCAAACCAACAATCATGCGCGATGGAATTTGTCCTAGGAATATATTATCACGTGTGGAATCTACCATTCCTTTGGGAATAGAAAAGTATGTCACGTTCACGCGATTAATCGGGTACACGAGCGGGTTCTTCTCTAAAACATTGATGTGTGCGAGTTGGATCTGAGGATTCAATTTCACTTTACGCACGAATAACGTTGCTTCCATAATGTTCAACTTGGCAGTCGACGAATCGTTGGAAAGCAAACAAAATTCAGGGGAACTTCTTACCAGTCGTAAACGGAGGGAGACGTTATTCACTATGTATTTAGATTGGTGACACAGATCGAGTCGAAGTCTTCCTAACATCTCTGCAGTTTTCGATTTTGAGAAGGATTTCGATCGTTGGTACATACCACTATCATCCTTCTCGAACATCTGTTTAACATCGGGGTACTGATCTTTGACATACATCTCAGTTGTCAGTTGCGAATTCTTGGCTTCCCGTCCATAGTTAAGAAGCGTTTCCAGGTATGCACGATAAGGGTACGTATTCGACGATGGGTTAATCAGTTTGTCTTGTACAAAGAGATCGACTTGACTGAATAGAGAGTGAAAGAAATTGTTAACAACTCCTACTTTATCATTTTCTTCCAGATCTTTTCCATCGCTTCTCGTGATTCGCACCTTCAAACGCAAATAACTTTTCCCGAGGTCTAGATACTCTTCTGAAGTCCCCGGAATATAGAATTCGATCGGGCCTACACTATCTACAGATGCCAGAGGAAGGAATGTAATATACGACGACCGTTCGACACACATATTAGTGGCTGGTTTACTGAAAAGATCCAGCTCGGACATCATAACCTCCATCGAAAATATCGCGACGTCTACGTTTACCACCGCTCTGATTACGCACCTTGTCTTTAATGGCTTGTCCGACTTCTGATACACGATTTAAAAACGAACGTTTAGGTGGAATACCTGATACGACATCATCAACGATATTTCGCCCTGCCGACAGTACTTGTTGGCCAAAGAAAGCTGCTGCAGGTTTTAGTATCGGAGTCAGAAAACGGAATGCAGTTCGGAAGATGCTTCCTAATCCGTGACCTCTCTGGATAGAGGGCCCAGCGAAGTAGGGGTTCCCCCCCTGCTTGCATTGTGTAGTAATGGACGTACGCATTCATCGTTCACGGAAATGTAGTTTAATTGTAGTCTTTCCCTCACTGAACGGTACGAATTCACCGCTATCTGTACGCACTTGGATTGTAACGGTATGGAACGTGTTTAACTGGAGGGGATAATAATCTAAATGCGAGAACTCTCCGTTATTGAAAAACGATACGACACGTAACAGTGGCGCTTTCGTGTCGCCTACAACCTGATCCTCAATTAGATTACAATAGACGAAATAGGAACTGACACCCCTATATATATCTGCCTGATACTTAGCGTAAACTCTACCTTCTAAATCTCTGCCTAGTTTTTCGAAACCTAGCATCTGACCGAGCCCTGTTTTTGGGAATCGAAGGTAAACCGATGGATCGATTTCGATAGACACTATACCTATGGAGTTCACTTTTGCATCGAGTTGGGGTGCCAGTTTCATCATTGCGTTAAGCACCTGTGGTATACTTTTGTAGCTCCCTCGTGGTAGTTTACAGACCTGAACAGCTTCTGCTTTCACACCCCGATATGTGATAGTTCTATTGGCTGCTTCTTTAGGCAATATGATTTCCTTCTTGGAAACCCACTCACCGACGTGATAATTTCTGAAAATATGGAACCCTCCTTGATCCTCGCTAAATGTCTTATCGAGACCTATAACCCGTGTAAAAACTTTAGAGATTTTCACTATACCCTCGTTCTTCACCCTTAACGTGAACTGTTCTTTCGTTCCGTCAGTTTTCACTTTCAGTTGAATATCACTGTCGACAGAATTAACATCATCGATAAGTTTTGAGGAAGTGGTATACATTTCTTTTAATACTGTCATCGCTCTGACTTCTTTTTTCTTTTTGGGGTGCAGTGAGAATATGTTCCATCCATCGGAGATATTATCCCATGAAAGAGGAAAATGTACTTCGGCAAGTGCTACTTCCCATTTGCCCGAGAGAGAAACAGCATTAGGCAGTTCCACTGTGAATTGTGACTGAGAATTTCGGGGATGCAGATCCATACTAGCATTACTGGGTAGCGTAAGGAAAAACATCTTGTGAGCTGACCCAACTGTTGTAGTTTTGTGGATAGCCTAACCATTTGACTAATAACTGACGTCCTCTAACTGTCTTTTGTTTAAGTACCTTTTCGATAGGGTAGACGTCAGGGGGCAGATTATCGTCAAAGTTAACTTTCTGTAACTGAGTTTCGTAAAACGTTCCTTCTATCTGCTCACCATCACGATCTGTCACACTGTACACAATAGGGTTACGCTTCAAAACACGTGTAATAGTAAACACTTCTCTCGTCCAATTCCCCCAGTAACCTTTGCGAAAAGGGTGAGACCCGCTGCTCAAAACAACTCTATCTCCGATTTTAAATTTCGGTTTCAGGGTTTTGCTATGGCTGTGGTAGAGTCTATTATACACTTCTTCTTCGTTAGCAAGAGTGACTTTTACAGGGGCCATACCTATAGAACGATGGGTAGTATGATTATACGTAGCTACAATATCGTCGAGTACGTGAATATATTTCTGACTTTTGGAATAAGAAATCCACTTATAAATTTTTTATTTCAGTGTACAAATGAAGCGCTCGGCAATAGCTGCCTTCTTTTCTGATCTTGTTGTATAGAAATTGATTCCAAGGGAAAGGAATAACCGACGAATAGACGCATTGGTGAATTCTTTTCCTTGGTCGGTATTAACACAAAATGGTGTTTCTTCTTGGAAAATAGATTTGAATGCCTGCACCACCTCGTTGGCTTTTTTGCTTTTCAGTTTTCTGACCCAAGAATATCGCGAGAAGCAATCCACACAAACCAGAAGGTAACGATATCCATCGTTTGAGTCAGCAAGAGCCGACAGGTCACCCAGGTCACATTGAAAAGTGTGATTAAGTCCGGGAACTTTAATTTGGTTCCTCCGAAAATTAATTCTTTGCTGTCGATGTCTCACGTAAGTAGGTTGTCTAGCTAGGAATTCGCGCACAACACGTCTGGGTAATTTAGTATGTTTTTGAAGAGCGTCAATAGAACTGAAACTACCTATTACTTTAGGATTATAATAGTCTGCTAACATTTCTCTATCTCCACAGGTAGGAATGGACAGCGTCGAAGACATCGCACTATTTATATTTGTCATCATCCTGATAGTGATTATTATTATTATCTCGGAACCACAGCGTGAAGATTGGCGGATGGACTGCTTCCAAACATCTGAAAATGTCACTGTTTGTTCATAGATGTACCTTTTTTTAAAATTGTTCATTAAAAGCATAAATTTTCTTAGATGTACCTTTTTTAAAAAATGTTCATTAAAAAGCAGAAATTTTCTTTGAGTTTTTGATTTTAGGAAATGAGTCAATAAAACGGTTTACACACATAAGTTAAGACAATAATAAAAAAGCTCTAATTAAAAAAAAAAAAAATGTATCTTCATATTGAATCTCTATGGAAACGAACCTATAAAAAGGTTTACACACACACAAGAAAAAAAGACTCTGATGGATTAGTTAATAAATACTATGACAAGACAATGAATGTTCTTTTTATCAAAGGATCAATAAAGGTTTAAAACTGATAGAAGCCACACGCGAAAGAAAATATTTTTTATCACTTTTAAAAGTGATGGAGGAAGTTCTCATGGTGCTACATAACACAAATATACCGATGACCTTATTTGATATGTTTATTGCTTCAGTAAAATAAAAAGTGAAGGAGGAGCTATCATGTGGCGACATTACACAATTCCGATGAGTTTATTTGATGTTTATCGCTTCAGTAAATAAAAAGTCATGCTGTTACATTTATCGCTTCAGTAAAATAAAAAGTGAAGGAGGAAGTCGTCAAGTTGAGACATTACACGATTAACGCTTCAGTAAAAAGTCATGCTGCTATTCTTCTTGAGTTATACTGTTAAACACATATCCTGGGGGGGGGGGGGGGGGGGGGAGCTGACCTAATAAAACTATGTAACACAGGATATGAGACCACTTTATATATGAGTCGTACACCATCTGTCATTACATTCACCGTTTTTTCTACAACTGTTGTTGTGTTTTTCAGGTCTCAGCTCAACTACAATTCTACTATGGAGCCACGTTGCGAATACATGCGTTTTCCCCGCCATTGGCAGGGACTTCGCGGTAGACCCTTCCTCAACTGGCTGGGGGAAGTTGAAGTTCCAGATGGCTACAATTCTACTAGGGAGCCACGTTGCGAATACATGCGTTTTCCCCGCCATTGGCAGGGACTTCGCGGTAGAGTTAGTTAGTTAGTTAGTTAAGTTTTATTGGCGCATCAGCAACTTAGGCTATAATGCGCCAAAACTTTGTCACAAAATTAGTAAAACATTCAGTGACCTAATGAATTAGGTCACTAAGTCAGAGTATAAAAACAATTGTAAACTGTAAAAGACAAATATCTGTAAACGAGTAACAATAGTAAACCTTAAAATAATAAGATTTTTTTTTTTTTTAAATACGAGTAAAAAGGTTTACTGTTTTTAGGAAACTAAAAATAGCAGACACATGGTCATTGTCGGATAAAATCTGACTGAGTGTATATGGCTCAGTCAGTTGGTTAAAAGCAGTATAACGAGCATTTCTAAAATTGGTACAGTCACATAAAATATGTTTGATGGATAAAATGGTGTCGCACTGCTCGCACATAGGAGGGTCATCAGCCCTCAGCAAAAAGGAGTGTGTTAGATGACAGTGTCCTATGCGGAGCCGAGCAAGAACAACTTCCTCTTTGCGATCCCTGCGTAAGCTGGACCGCCATGGATGGATCATAGGCTTAATTCGACATAGTTTGTTTGTAGTAATCAGTCGATGCCACGAATCTTGCCACTGAGATTGTATGTTACTACGGATCACTTGCCTGTAGTCTGTATAGGGGACTGACAGGTCAAGATTATCCGTCAGGGCTGCCAATTTGGCTGCAGTGTCAGCCAAATCATTTCCTCTAATCCCGATGTGACTGGGGATCCAGCAGAATCGGATATCGAATCCACTTATAAAGAGGCTGTATATTATCTGCTGGATTCGGGACAGGGTTGGATGATTAGTGTGTGACATCGCTGATAAAGCCTGTAGTGCACTCATTGAGTCGGCATATATAATACTCCGTTGGTAACGGTGTTTTCTTATGTGATCTAGAGCTAACTCTATGGCATGCAGCTCTGCAGTGTAAATGCTGCAGTCAAGGGGTATCTGCTCTGATATGGTATTATTTGGAAAGACAGCAGCAGATCCCACATACGATTCTGACTTCGAGCCGTCTGTGTAGACTGGCAAGAAGTCAGAATGTTCTGCACGGTGTTGTGAATAGAGCTGAAGGTAGACAGAGGCTGGAGTATTAGACTTCGTCGCAAGTTTGAGCGAGAAGTCACATGCTGGTGTTTGTGCATGCCAGGGTGGAAGGGGCTCCTTTGGTGATCGAGCGACCTTGTCTACCGAGATGTTAAGCTCATTGAGTAGCTCTTGAAC
This sequence comes from Mastigoproctus giganteus, assembly GCF_048544385.1. Classification (NCBI taxonomy): domain Eukaryota; kingdom Metazoa; phylum Arthropoda; class Arachnida; order Uropygi; family Thelyphonidae; genus Mastigoproctus; species Mastigoproctus giganteus. The sequence goes on from NC_143582.1 coordinate 290,077, forward strand.
ACGGATGCCGAATGGGCGATTGGCGGTCCTCCGTGTGTTATAAAGATTTTCCCATCGTGGCTTGAAAACGGATGTCCACGTGGGATGGTCCGGCAGGGACTTCAGCTTGAAGGCATATTGTAGAGACAACTGCATTCGTCGAAGCGACAATGATGGTTCATTTGCTTCGACATACAGACTTTGGACAGGTGATGTTCTGAATGCACCAGTAGCGATACGAATGGCTTGGTGATGGACGGGGTCAAGCCAACGAACAGCGCTATTTCTGGCAGATGCATACACCTGAGACCCATAATCTAATTTTGAGCGTACAAGTGCACGGTACAGACGTAGTAGAGTGCATCGGTCTGCACCCCAAGAGGTAGAAGAGAGAGAGCGGAGGATGTTAAGCCCTCTCGTACACTTCGTACGTAGCTGACGAATGTGTTGAACAAATGTCAACTTTTTGTCAAAAATGAGTCCCAGGAATTTTGCCTCTGATACGACTGGAATGGTGCTTTGTCCAAGTCGCAATTCAGGTTCAGGGTGGAGGTTACGTTTGCGACAAAAATGGACGCAAACGGTCTTCTCCGGTGAGAACCTGAAACCATTGGCCGTGGCCCAGATGTTAACACGGTCAATAGCTTGTTGCAGTTGTCTCTCAATAACCCTCATATTGCATGATTGAGAGAATATGCTGAAGTCATCGACATAGAGTGCACTGTTTACAGTTGGAGGAAGTTGTTCAGAAATAGAATTTATTTTAATGGCAAAAAGCGTAACACTTAAGACAGATCCTTGTGGTACCCCCTCCTCTTGGCAAAAAGGCCGCGAGAGGGAGGATCCTACACGAACTTGGAAATAACGGCAGGATAAAAAATTTTTAATAAAAATGGGAAGGTGGCCTCTCAGACCGAGATAGTATAGGTCTTTTAAAATACCAAATTTCCAAGTTGTGTCGTACGCTTTTTCCATGTCAAAGAACACCGACACCAAATGTTCTCTTTTTAGGAAAGCATCTCGGATAGATGTTTCCAGTCTAACTAAGTGGTCCAATGTGGACCTATTTCTTCGGAAGCCGCACTGAAAGCGGGAGAGAAGGTCATTCGATTCTAAATACCATAAGAGCCGAGCATTGACCATTCTCTCCAATATTTTGCACAGACAGCTAGTCAGAGCAATAGGACGATAGTTTTTTGGATATTTAGGATCCTTTCCTGGCTTAGCAAAAGCAAGAATAGTTGCCTTGCGCCAGGTTTCCGGAAAGTGCTCCTCGAGGAAGATTCTGTTGTACAGGAGGAGCAGACGGTCCATGGATTCTGGTGAAAGATGTTTGATCATTTCATAATGGATGTTGTCTGGTCCAACAGCGGTAGCCTTTGTACGGGCGAGTGCTGTTTTCAGCTCATGGATATTAAATGGCCCATTGTATGGGTGGGATCCCTTCGATGTGAATTTAAGGGCCTGTTTTTCAGCGTTGCGCTTTAGGACCAGAAACTCTGGGGAGTAAGATGATGTTGCGGAGATGTTAGAAAAAGTTTCCCCAAGAGCATTCGCTATTGCAGTAAAGTCTGCAATAGTACATCCATTATATTCAAGGACCGATGAGGGGTGCGCTGTGTATTTTCCCTTCATTTTCCGGATTTTATCCCAGACTACCTTAGAGTTGGTAGACTGGTTAATAGATGATGTAAAACGGATCCACGATTCCTTTTGACTCTGACGACGGATGTAGCGTGCTTTGGCTCGCGCACGTTTAAAGGCTATAAGGTTGGTCGTGGTAGGATATCGGCGGAATATCCCCCACGCTTTGTTTTGAGCCTTTTTTGCTGCTGTGCATTGTGAATTCCACCAAGGTTTGGGAAATGGTGGAAACCGGGCAGATGTTTTTGGAACAGTATTCGCAGCTGCTTGGACAATATTTTCTGTGATGTACTTAACTGCATCATTGATAGGCTCTTGACTGACTGTACTAAGATCAAAATTTGCCTGATGTTGGAAGGCAGTCCAGTCAGCCTGATCAAACTTCCACCGTGGTAACCTGAAGGGAAGACATGGTCTCCCACTGTGTAACAAGGTTATCACAGGGAAGTGATCACTTCCGTATGGATTCTCCTCCACTTCCCAAGTGAGTGAAGGGAGCAGAGAAGGGGAGCAGATAGAGAGATCAATGGCAGACAAGGTACGGGTAGGCATGTGGAAAAAGGTGTTTGTTCCAGTATTTAGAAGGGAAAGGTCATTGTCATTGAGCATACGCTCTATGACTCGTCCCCTTCCGTTGATGTTAGCACTACCCCACAGGGTGCTATGTCCATTCATATCCCCGAGAAGTAATAAAGGGGGAGGCAACTGCGTTAGAAGATCATCAAGGTCTGCCTGGGAGATGTCAGTCCCAGGTGGCAAATAAATAGAGCATACAGTTACTAAGAATCCCACTGAAAGGCGAATTGCAACAGCCTCTATGCTGGTTGTAATTAGCAAGGGCTGCACTGGGGTATGGTTACCCACAAGGATAGCCACTCCCCCATGTACAGAGCCGTCCGCAATTCTATCCTTTCGAAAAACTGTGATGTTGTTCATGGTGGGGTCATCATTTGCCTTTAGATATGTCTCCTGCAAGCAAAAGCAAACTGGCTCGTGCTTTTGCAGGAGGGCCTTGATGTCATCAATATTTCGCCGGAATCCACGACAGTTCCATTGTAGGAATTTAGCCATTATTTTGGCTTGGTGGGATCTGGCGGCTTCCGAGGTGCTGAGGGCTTACTTTTATCGGTCTTGGATTTGTCTTTTTTGGGGAAGAATGGACGCTGTCCCGTGTCCATTTCCTCCTCCGCAAAGAGTTCCAAGACTGATTCTTCGGGTACCTCCTTCTGCTCGACATCCATCTTTTCTTGGGAACTAGGGGGGACTTCCCCTTTCTTATTCTTTTCTTTCGTAATTACCTTTGTTAATTGTGGAGCATTAGGAGGTACCGATATAGGAGTGGCAGCTGATTGGTCCTTCTGTGTAGGTTTTTGCGAACTTAAGAGATACCGCGCGATGGGAGTGAAAGACTCCTTTGGAGGAATGGTCATGTCCGTCTGAGTTCCGACGGAACATCTCCCTGCTACCTTCTGGGCGTAGGTAGGTCTGCTGATATTCAGGGGTTTGACCGATTTCCTTGCCTCCAGGTATGATATATTTAGCTCTGCCTTCAGCCGTTGAATTTCTTTTTCTTCTTTCCACCTCTGGCATGCTCGTGAGTAGGCCGGATGTTCGCCCTCACAGTTAATACAGGTGGGTTTTGCGGCTGAACATGCTGTTGTTTCGTGGTCCTTTGCACCGCATCGTGCGCATGCAAGGACTCCACGGCAGGCCATTTGAGAGTGTCCATACTTCTGGCATTTAAAACACCGTAAAGGGTTCGGAACGTATGGACGCACTGAACAATTGATGTATCCAGCTTTTATCTCGTCAGGAGGTTTAGGAGAGGTAAAAGTCAGGATAACGCTCCTGGTTTTAACTATTTTTCCATCCCTTCGCGCAGTGATTCTCTTGACGGCAATGACTCCCTGTGGTTTTAGTTCGGAGCAGATTTCCTCCTCGGTGACGTCGAGCAGGTCCCACTCCGAAATGACACCTCTCGATGAATTGAGTGTTCTGTGTGGTGTCACCGTTATAGGGATTCCTCCGATTGATGTTACTCGGAGTAGATGTTCGGATTGCCTGTCATTTTTTGTTTCAATTAAGAGGTCTCCAGAGCGGAGCCTCTTAACTGATTTGGGAGAACCTACTAACCCATCTAACCCTTTCTGTATGAAGAAGGGCGACATTTTTCCGATCGGTTTTTCACTTGTTGAGTGCATAATTAGGAACCTTGGGACTGGCCCTGATGTTAATTCGGTTCGCTGCCTCTTATTAGCAATAACGCTATCTGCTTCTTTTTCAATTGTTTCAGATAGGGACCGGGTTGGGGCCCCTGAAGAAGTTTGTTTATCAGGATTCATAAGAGTTTTTATATGGTTCAGTGCCCGGGCTCCCCACCCACCACGGAGCCCAAAGGGACGCCCACTACCCGGCATGCAATAAATGCGCTCGGGAGTGGGACGCCAGGGCTACCCAGACACTATACCCGCACCGCCGCCAGCCGGAATCCTGTCCCTCGGACCATGAGGGTAGGGGCGTGGCATTGACACGGTTGACCCTCGCAGGCGAGCCTACTAGCCGATTGATCCTAGCCGGGCCTTCCAGGACCACCCGTCTTGTCGAAGCAGGGGCCAAAGTGGTGTATTGAAGCTGGGCCCCTCAACCACCAGGATCCCCCTTTCCGAATTTCCACGGGTCGCAGCGCACGGCAAACACGCCGGATTCCATTGATGTAAGCCTGGAACCTGGGCTGTGGGCGTTGGATCCCAGTGATGCTAGTCTGGAAGTCCAGCAGCGTCACTGGGAGGTCCCCTCACCACGTACAGGTGCCCACGTCGAGGGGTTCGCGGTAGACCCTTCCTCAACTGGCTGGGGGAAGTTGAAGTTCCAGATGGCTACAATTCTACTAGGGAGCCACGTTGCAAATACATGCGTTTTCCCCGCCATTGGCAGGGACTTCGCGGTAGACCCTTCCTCAACTGGTTGGGGGAGTTTGAAGTTCCAGATGGCTACATAGAAGGAAGAAGATGTCGCGAAAATAGGAAATGTGTCAATAAAATGTTTCAGACACAACATAAGAAGATATACAATGAATACATGTATGGTTAATGTATTTTCTTTGGTGTTTGAGTTTGGGATTTTAGGAAATGTGTGAATAAAATGGTTTACAATGGCTAATTAAAAATGTATTTTCTTTTTATCAAAGGCTGAAATTTTCTTTGGTGTTTGAGTTTTTACTTCAGACAATAATAAAGGGTTAAAAATATTACCTGATAAACAATAATAAAATGTATTTTCAAAAAGGTTAACACACACACACACACACACAAGAAAAAGACTCTGGTACTGTAAAAAGATGTAAAAAAATAATTAAAAAGAGAAATATACGTGGCGCCATCTAGGAACAAAAATACAAACTAAACAAACTCGGTAAGCATGTGGCGCCATCTAGGGTAAGAAAAGAGAACTAAATATAATTTTCACACTTGCAATCGTAGGATAACATGCAAATGTGTTTAAATCCCTCCAGGTCTTATGCAATCGGTTTTAAAACCATTTAGACTTTATGCAAAGGTGTTTAAACCCCCAACATATCTACTGCCGCATGTAACTGTCTAATATTGTTGTTCGATAGGGAGTGTTTTTCCCACTGAAGGAAATAGTTATCGCAAAGAGGTGTATATATTGCCCATGGTGCTTGTACTGCGTCTGCAGCTTGAGATATATTTCCAAGATAGATGCCCCAGTCTGCTGTTAACTCTTGTAGCCGGATACCTGCAGGTTTATTTTCATTTGGTTTGTTTCTGTATAAGTTTACCCATTGAGGTTCAAAGAGATATGTCCAGATGGGGTGAGAAGGGAGGCTACGTAATTTGGCTGCATAGCTAAGAAGCAATACTTTTCTCCTGAGATTTAGTGGAGGCTCATTGGCATCTATATACAAACTTTGTACTGGGGACGTCTTAAAAGCTCCGGAGGCAATCCTCAGAGCACTATGTTGGACTGGATTCAGCCAAACCAAAGCTGTCTTACGTGCAGAATCATAAACTGGAGCTCCATAGTCCAGACGAGATCTTATTAAGGTTCGGTATAGATGCATAAGCGTGAAGCGATCAGCTCCCCATGCCATGGAAGAGATAACTTTGAGAATATTCATCTTTTTCATGCACTGTGTCCGTAATTGCCTTATATGCGCCTGAAAAGTAAGTTTAGTGTCAAGTACTAGTCCCAAGAACCGGATATTGTTACTAAGTGGTATTTGTTGAATTCCTAACCTTAGTTCAGGATCTGGATGCAGCTGACGCTTTTTGCAAAAGTGGATAGCAGTTGTTTTTGTTGCAGAGAGGCGATAGCCATTATGAGATACCCATGATTGTATTTTGTTTATTGAGAGCTGCAATTGACGCTCAATTGAGCGCATATTTTGTGAGTGGCAGGATATTGTAAGGTTGTCTGCATATAGATAGGTGTCAACATTAACTGGGATGTTCTCTGTTGCATTGTTTAGCTTAACTGCAAAGAGCGTCGCACTAAGAACTGAACCTTGTGGGACCCCTTCTTCTTGGACAAATGTGCGGGATAGAGAATTACAGTAACGCACTTGAAACGTTCTGTTTTGTAGAAAGCTCTGTATGATTAGTGGTAGCTGACCTCGGAGTCCTGTGGCATACAGATTTTGAAGAATGCCATAGCGCCAGGTGGTATCAAAGGCTTTCTCTATATCCAGACAGACCATGACAAGATGTTCTTTACGGATAAAAGCATTCCGTATATTGGATTCTGCCTTGATCATAAGATCTAGAGTTGACCGATTTTTTCTAAAGCCGTACTGCTTCCTATTCGTTATCAAATGGGATTCTAGATACCATACTAATGGAGCGTGAATCATTTTTTCTAATGTTTTACCAAGACAACTACTAAGAGATATTGGCCGATAGTTTTGTGGATTTGATTGATCCTTTCCAGGTTTTGCAAAGGCTAGGACTATAGAGTGGCGCCAAGAAAGAGGGTAGTAGCCTTCAGAGAATATCCGGTTGAAATATATCAGTAATGAGTTCAGAGCTTTCTTCTTTAGGTGTTTAAGCATGATATAGTGTATTTCATCAGACCCTGGTGCACTATTAGCTAACCTATTTAAGGAGCTCTCTAGTTCGAGTAGTGTAAAAGGTCGATTATATGGAAGAGATGCCGTTGTTTTAAATGTAAGTTAATGCTTTTCTGCGTTGGCTTTTATCTGTTTAAAGTCTGACTCATATGCGGATGTGGCAGAGATTTCATAAAAGGATTCAGCCAGGGCGTTTGCAATTTCTATTGCAGAGGAGTAATCTTTACTCTTCCAACTTATAATAGGTGTTGATTCCGGGTGGGATTTACCATTCAGCTTTTTAATTTTGTTCCAGATTTTTCTGCACTCTGTATTTTTATTAATGGTGGAAGCAAACCGGATCCAAGAATCTTTTTTTGCTTTTTTCTGCACATAACGTGCCTTAGCTTTACGTTTCTTAAAATTTACCAGGTTGTCAGTTGTTGGGTTCTTGCGAAATAAATTCCATGCTTTATTCTGTTCTTTTTTGGCATCACGGCATGCATCATTCCACCAGACATTAGCATGTCTGTGAGGACCAACTCTGGTTTTGGGTATAGAGCAAGTAGCAGCTGCTTTTATCTGTGCAGTAATGTGGTCAGTAACATCATCTATGGGCTGGTTTTTGATGACTTGTTCGTCAAAGAAAATTGCATTGGTGAACTTGTTCCAATCTGCCTTGTTAAATTTCCATTTTATGTGGCTGGTTATATGTGAGGTTCTATTTGTTTGCAATTTGCAAATGATCGGATAATGATCACTATTCAGTGGGTTACTTAAAACTAACCACTGAATAAGTGGGAATAGTTTTGGAGAACATATTGATAGATCTATGGCAGTAGATACTCCGGTGGAAAAGTGGAAATAAGTGTCAGCACCAGTATTTAATAAAGTGAGATTCTGATTGTCAAGAACTGTTTCGATGAGTTTTCCTCGTTTGTCTATCTTGGAAGATCCCCACATAGGATGGTGCCCATTGAAATCCCCTAGAAGAATGAAAGGAGATGGAAGCTGCTTTATAAAATCCTCCAGCTCTTTTACAGTAAATTCTTTGTTTGGGGAGAGGTACACAGAGACTACGGTTAGCATAAAACTGAAAACAATACGTACCGCTACAGCCTCCAATGTGGTCTGTAGAGGGATTTGTTTGGTTGGAACCTTGTTGTCAATAAGTATGGCTACGCCTCCTCTTCTTGAGATAGCGCTGCTTCTGTCTTGTTGGTAGATACTATAGTTTTTGATCACTGGAGTCACTTGCGGAGTTACATTAGTTTCTTGCAGGCAGATGATAACTGGATTATGCTGTTTGATGAGATCATAAATGTCAAAAATATTGCTTCGTAGACCTCTACAGTTCCATTGTATAATGTTCTGCATTATTTAGTTTTAGAGGTTGTAAAAGGTTCTGTCGGTTTTTTGTATCCAGCCTGTTTAGATCGATCTAGTTTCAACCTTTCTTTTTTCCGGAAGGCAGGACGCCCAGTGTCCATGTCGTCTTCTGCGTGCAAATCTAAAATGGTCTCTTCTTGCAGAGTACCAGAATCTATATCTATATTTCCCGAGCATGGTTGATCTGCATTGTTTGACGCTGATGCTTTCAATTTTGTAGTTTCAGGCAAAGTATCATTTGCAGTTGGTAGTACTGTTAGCGGAGTATTGCTAGCGCAGGTTACTTTCCATTGTTCTGTAGATGGTGGTTGTGGGGACGAAAGCACTGATCGAGCCCAATCGGCAATTGAAATGGATGGTGATACTGTGACTGCTGTTTGTGTACCAGTTGATTGATATTTTTTGGTTGCTGCAGCATAGCTAACTTTTGGCATATTGAGCATAACTTGCTTCCTAGCTTCTTGGTAGGTGACCTTTTTTTCGATTTTGTATTTTTGGATGTGTTTTCCTAACCTCCAGAGTTCACATGCTTTTGAATACGCTGGGTGCTGGCCTTTACAATTTGGACATTGTGGCGTTTCTGCAGTGCAGTCTGTTTGTGAATGGGCTTTAGAGCCGCAGTTCTGGCAGGTAGGGTCCCCTCGACATACTGTTTGTGAGTGTCCATATTTTTGACATTTGAAACATCTGATTGGATTGGGAATGTAGGGACGTACTCGGCAGTTAAGGTATCCGGCTTTCACACATGATGGTAGGGTTGGTGTACTGAACGTTAGAATAATGTTCCTAGTGGGAACAAGTTCACCATCTTTTTTTAACATTATTCGTTTGGCTTGAACGACTTTTTGTTCTTGCAATTCTTCTACTATCTCATCTTCAGCGACATTCATCAGATCCCACTCTGCTATTACTCCTTTGGAGCTATTTAATGTGGCATGAGGAGTGACCTGTACAGGTATTCCGCCAAAAGTTGACAATTTCAGTAGAGCCTGGGAATGCTGGTGTTTAGTTGTTTCAACTAGTAAGTCTCCAGATCGTAATCTTTTCACCATTTTCGGTGAACCAGCCACACTTTCTAAACATTTCTGAATTAGAAATGGTGAAAGGGCACTCATAGGTTTGGATGAAAGAGAATGCAATATGAGGAATGTTGGATATTCCTGTTCATTCTCATTTTTCCGTAGTCTTTTAGATTGGGATGCGTCACGTTCGGTTTCATTAATGTCATGACATGAGCGTCTGGGCTCAAGTGCTGGGTAGTTGTCGCAATCCATGGTTGCTCCTTTTTGCCCCAGGGGATAACTTTTCCCCCAGGTTACCGGCCCCGCCACGTGGAGGCAGGAGCGGTGCCACCAGTGACCAAGCGAGAAGAGATTAGTGGTTAGTGTGTTATGTAGGTTAGTTCTATATACAGGAAGAAGAAAGGTACCTTTCCTTTCTTTTGAAAAGCTTACTTCTGTATTGAGAAGAGCAGAAAAGAAATAACTTAGTAAACAAAAGCTTGAAAATTCTCTGAAAACAGCTAATTCTAGAGAAGGCGCTTTGAGATTCGCTTTTAGACTCGCTTTGATCACTCGCTTGGCACTCGGGGCCGGTAAGAGTTAGAGCTGTTTCTAACTCTTCCGTGGTAAAGGGCCCGTTATAGGGATGAGACCTTCTTGATTTAAAGTTAATTGGCTGCTTTTCACATTTATCTTTCCAGACCAGAAATCCTGGGGAGTAAGCAGATGTTGACGAGATGGCAGAAAACGTCTCCCCAAGTGCATTGGCTATTGCAGTTGGATCTGCAATAACACATCCATTATACTCCAGGACCGATGAAGGGTTTGATGTATATTTACCCTTCATTTTCCGGATTTTGTCCCATATAGCTTTACTGCTGGTTGACTGGGTAATGGTGGATGTAAAGCGGACCCAAGATTCCTTTTGGCTCTGACGACGAATATATCGCGCTTTTGCGCGTGCACGTTTGAAGGCTAAGAGATTGGCTGTGGTAGGATATCGTCGGAATATCCCCCAAGCCTTATTTTGTGCCTTTTTTGCTGCTGTGCATTCAGTATTCCACCAAGGTTTTGGAAATGGCGGAAACCGGGTAGATGTTTTTGGAATTGTAGCTGCAGCTGAATGGTTAATGCTTTCTGTGATGTACGCCACTGCGTCATTGATAGGCTCCCGACTGACTGTACTGATGTTAAAGTCTACCAGGTGTTGAAAGGTGTTCCAGTCAGCCTGATCAATCTTCCATCGTGGTAACCTAAAAGGTGAACATGGCGTCACTTTAAGTAGGCTGGTTATCACGGGGAAGTGATCACTCCCATAAAGATTCTCCTCTACCTCCCAAGTGATTGAAGGAAGGAGAGAGGGGGAACATATAGAGAGGTCAATAGCAGAGAACGTACGGGTAGGCATGTGAAAAAAGGTGTCAGTTCCCACATTTAGAACGGATAGGTCATTGTCATTGAGCACATGCTCTATGACACGTCCCCTTCCATTAACGTTTGCACTACCCCACAGGGTGTTATGTCCATTGAAGTTGCCCAGGAGTAAGACAGGCGTAGGCAGCTGCACAATGAGATCATCAAGGTCTCTCTGGGAGATATCAGCCCCAGGTGGCAAATATACTGAGCAGACTGTTATTAAGAACCCTACCGTAAGACGAACCGCTACCGCTTCTATGTTGGTGGTCACCGCAATAGCTTGATATCGGGTATGGTTGCCCAGAATTATAGCAACACATGAGCAGGTCCATCGTCAGTTCTGTCCTTTCGAATGATAGTAGTGTTACGAAGCGAAGGGTTTTCATTTGCCTTCAGGTATGTCTCCTGTAAGCAAAAGCAGACTGGCTCATGCTTTTGCAGAAGGGCCTTGATGTCATCATTGTTTCGCCGGAATCCACGACAGTTCCACTGTAGGAATTTAGCCATTATTTTGGCTTGGTGGGTCCATCAGGCGGCTTTCAAGGTGCTGAGGGCTTACCTTTTTCAGTCTTGGATTTATCCTTCCTGGGGAAGTACGGACGCTGTCCAGTGTCCATTTCCTCCTCAGCAAAGAGCTCCAAAATTGAGTCTTCTTGTACCTCCTTCTGCTCTACATCCATGTTTTCTTGGGTTGTAGGTGGTATTTCACCTTTCTTATTCTTTTCTTTCGTGATTGCTTTTATTATTTGTGGAGCATTAGGAGGTACTGATATAGGAGTGGCAGCTGATTGGTCCTTCTGTGCAGGTTTTTGGGAGCTTAAGAGATAACGTGCGATGGGTGTAAAGGATTCTTTTGGAGGGATGGACATGTCCGTCTGTGTTCCAATGGAACACCTCCGTAGGTTTGTTGATGTTAACGGGTTTCACCGCTTTCCTTGCCTCCTGGTACGATATGTTTAGCTCTGCCTTCAGCCGTTGATTTCTTTTCTTCTTTCCACCTCTGCATGCTCGTGAATAGGAGCAGGTGTTCGCGCCTTCACAGTTAATACAGGTGGATTTTGCGGCTGAACATGCTGTTGTTTCGTGGTCCTTTGCACCGCATCGAGCGCAATGCAAGGACTCACGGCAGAGCCATTTGAGAATGTCATAATTTCTGGCATTTAAAACACCGTAAAGTGTTGGAAACTATTGGACGACTGACTGACAGTTGATGTAGCCAGCTTTAATCTCATCAGGAGGTTTGGGAGAGTTAAAAGTCAGGATAGACACTCCTGGTTTTAACAAGTTTCCCATCCCTACGTGCACTAATTTTCCTGACGGCTATAACTCCCTGAGGTTTCAGTTCAAGCAGATTTCCTCCTCGGTACGTCGAGAAGGTCCCATTCCGGAAATGACACCTCTCGATGAGTTTAGTGTTCTATCGTGGTGTTACTGTTATGGGTATTCCTCCGATGATGTTGCACGGAGTAGCTGCTCAGACTGCTGTCAATTTTGGTTTCAATTAAGAGGTCTCATAACGGAGCCTCTAACACGATTTGGTGACCCTTGCTAACCCATCTAAACCCTTTCCTGTATGAAGAAGGGCGACATTTTGCCAATCGGTTTTTCTGTGGTAGAATGAATAATTAAAAATCTTGGAACACAGGCCCAGATGATATTTCTGTTCGCTTGCCTCTCTTTGTAGCAATAATGCTATCTGTCTCTCCATCTGTATTTCAGATAGGGACCGGGTTGGGGCCCCTGAAGGAAGTAAGTTTATCAGGATTCATATAGGTTTTTAGTTGTTCAGTGCCCCGTGGCTCCCACCCACCACGGAGCCCAAAGGGACGCCCACTACCCGGCATGCAATAAATGCGCTCGGGAGTGGAACGCCAGGGTTACCCAGACACTATACCCGCACCGCACCAGCCTGAATCCTGTCCCTCGGACCATGAGGTAGGGGCGTGGCATTGACACGGTTGACCCTCGCAAGGCGAGGCCTACTAGCCGATTGATCCTGGCCGTGGCCTTCCAGGACCACCCGTCTTGTCAAAGCAGGAGCCAAAGTGGTTGTATTGAAGCTGGGCCCTCAACCACCAGGATCCCCCTCTCCGAATTTCCACGGGTCGCAGCGCACGGCAAACACACCGGATTCCATTGATGTAAGCCTGGAACCTGGGCTGTGGGCATTGGATCTCAGTGATGCTAGTCTGGAAGTCCAGCAGCGTCACTGGAGGTCCCTCACCACGTACAGGTGCCCACAGTCGAGGGGCCCTTCACATGTGTCCGCGGCCGGTGGTACTCAAAGCGGTAAAACTAACTTCATTCTGTCCCTTATTAAAAACAGCGAACAGTTAATTTCACCCCCTCCGGAGAGAATAATTTACTGCTACTCTGAAGAGCAGGGATCGGTTCTTACAGTTTCCACACACGTTGAATTCGTAAAAGGCTTGAAACTGCCCGAAGTCGATAGACGTGTCAGAAATCTAATCATAATCGACGATCTCCTACACGTTGCGAAAGACAGTTCCGAAATCGCTGAAATATTCATTAAAGGAAGCCATCACAGGAACACAAGTATCTGTCTTCTCTCCCAAAATTTGTTCTGTCAGTTAGTCAATATCGGACCATCAGTCTTAACTCACACTATTTAATCGTTTTTTAAAAATCACAGAGATTCCCGACAAATATGTCACCTAGCCTCGCAAGTATTTCCAGGGCGTTCGAGTGTTCTAGTCGAAATTTATAAGGAGGCCACAGAAAAAACCGTTCTCATATTTATTACTGGACTTTCGACAAGATACGCCAGAACAACTACGTCTGCGCTCATGCATATTACCGGAGGACGGCCCATCAATTACATATGTACCTTCATGGCTAAAAGACTCCGAAAACATAGTGACTTCATCAGGCTTTTTGTCTGTGCCAGCCCCAAGCAAGCAAATACAATTTTGAGACAGGCATCACATTCTGAGGTTCACTGTTTTGTGCGAACTGTGTAAGAATTTACTAAGAGGTAACATACCAATCACCCCCCAAGAACGTCTTAGACTGCAGCGCAAAAAGAAACGGCTGCGTGTTCTAGCGGATAAAAAGGTCCCCTTCACAAGGCGACGGAGACTTATTACCCAGCAAGGAGGAGCACTGTTTCCCTTACTGGGCAGTCTGATAATTCCACTGATAACATCGCTAATAAGAAAATGAACGACTCGTTCAAAAATATTTACTACTGGCGCCACCAGAACACCAAAGGATGATTTCTCTGGACGAAGAGATGTCCGAAATTCTGAAGAGACAGGACATGTCGATCGATATCCAAGGTGAAGGCTTACCTTCAAACATTGCAGGCTTTCTGGGGCTGAAGAAGAAAAGCGGGCCTCCGGAGGAGGCCCTCGTGCTCCCTCCCGCGGCGGCCGGGGAAATTGCGCGCGCACCCAAACGTGCAAGGAAGAAACCGTCGATTCTGACGTCTCCCCGTCGCTTGAGAGGAAAGAAAATACAGTGGATAAGCATGTAAGTACACAATTTTTTTTTTTTTTTAAATTTGTTTATTTAAATGATCGATTACATCTAAAGTGGCAATAATATCATTACCCCACAAATTTTTACAATAACATTCGTTATCAATCTGTCTCATAGTAATACCGCGACATCTATGGGTTAAAAAGAAAACACAATGCAGTCCACAAGCTATAGATTCCCGATGTTGTATTACAGTCTTGTTATGAGTCCACTTGCGACTTTGCCTTTTCAGAAACGCCGCAAAATCTTCGGGCGGGGGGCGGGCAAACGTGTCGAAGTAATCGGCTTCTTCTTCTCCGAGGTAAATAGCTATCCAATGGTTTCCTGGCCTGTCGAGGGATCGGTGTTGACAACTAGAAGAACCGGTTTACTAAGAATGTTCGTAGGCAGTTCGTCGCGAGCACATACACTTATGGGGTAATCTTTAACAACACTTTCCAACAAACTTGCTATGTCTTCACTGTTCATAATCCAGAAGAACCGACCTGTCTTTTGTCAGCGAAACCACGTTCTCGAATTCACTGTACAAGACGCACGTGACGTTTTCAGGCAATGGTGAGGAAAATTTAAGTTCGAGACGTACGCTCCCCCCGTCTCAGTGCACTAACGTGTTCACTGATGGCGTTTTCGTCCGGTGATAGGTCAAAAAGCGTACAATACATTACCGACTGAATACTCGGAATATGACAAATCGTTTCGGTGTCTTCCGTCCATTTATTTAATGAAGAGAAGAGCGACAGATACGATCTCGTATATTGTCCTGTCTTGAAGTCGGGAGTCAGAGGTATTGACGGGTACTGAATGCGATCGGCCGTCACTTGTATGTAACACATGTTGAAGTGAGAGAAGTTAAAAGGGTTACGAGCGTACGATCCATTGAAACCTTCGCTAGACACCAAACCCACAATCACTCGCGATGGAATTTGTCCTAGGAATATATTATCACGTGTGGAATCTACAATTCCTTTGGGAATAGAAAAGTATGTCACGTTCACGCGATTAATAGGGTACACGAGCGGGTTCTTCTCTAAAACACTGATGTGTGCGAGTTGAATCTGAGGATTCAATTTCACTTTACGGACGAATAACGTTGCTTCCATAATGTTCAACTTGGCAGTTGACGAATCGTTGGAAAGCAAACAAAATTCGGGGGAACTTCTTACCAGTCGTAAACGGAGGGAGACGTTATTCACTATGTATTTAGACTGGTGACACAGATCGAGTCGAAGTCTTCCTAACATCTCTGCAGTTTTCGATTTTGAGAAGGATTTCGATCGTCGGTACATACCACTGTCGTCCTTCTCGAACATCTGTTTAACATCGGGGTACTGATCTTTGACGTACATCTCAGTTGTCAGTTGCGAATTCTTGGCTTCCCGTCCATAGTTAAGACGCGTTTCCAGGTATGCACGATAAGGGTACGTATTCGACGATGGGTTAATCAGTTTGTCTTGTACAAAGAGATCGACTTGACTGAATAGAGTGAAAGAAATTGTTAACGACTCCTACTTTATCATTTTCTTCCAGATCTTTTCCATCGCTTCTCGTGATTCGCACCTTCAACCGCAAATAACTTTTCCCGAGGTCTAGATATTCTTCTGAAGTCCCCGGAATATAGAATTCGATCGGGCCTACACTATCTACAGATGCCAGAGGAAGGAAAGTAATATACGACGACCGCTCGACACACATATTAGTGGCGGGTTTACTGAAAAGATCCAACTCAGACATCATAACCTCCATCGAAAATATCGCGGCGTCTACGTTTACCACCTCTCTGATTATGCACCTTGTCTTTAATGGATTGCCCGACTTCTGATACACGATTTAAAAACGAACGTTTAGGAGGAACACCTGATATGACATCGTCAACGATATTACGTCCTAACGACAGTACTTGTCGACCTATGAAAGCTGCTGCAGGTTTGAGTATCGGTGTGAGAAAACGGAATGCTGTTCGGAAGATGCTTCCTAAACCGTAACCTCTCTGGATAGAGGGCCCTGCGAAGTAGGGGTTCCCCCCTGCTTGCATTGTGTAGTAATGGACGTACGCATTCATCGTTCACGGAAATGGAGTTTAATTGTAGTCTTTCCCTCACTGAACGGCACGAATTCACCGCTATCTGTACGCACTTGGATGGTTACTGTATGGAACGTGCTTAACTGGAGTGGATAATAATCTAAATGCGAGAACTCTCCGTTATTGGAAAACGATACGACTCGTAACAGTGGAGCCTTTGTGTCACCTACAACCTGATCCTCAATTAGATTACAATAGACGAAATAGGAACTGACACCTCTATATATATCTGCCTGGTACTTAGCGTAAACTCTACCTTCTAAGTCTCTGCCTAGTTTTTCGAAACCTAACATCTGACCGAGCCCTGTTTTTGGGAAGCGAAGGTAAACCGAAGGATCGATTTCTATAGATACTATATCTATGGAGTTCACTTTTGCGTCGAGTTGGGGTTCCAGCTTCATCATGGCGTTAAGCACCTGTGATATACTTTTGTAGCTCCCTCGTGGAAGTTTACAGACCTGAACAGCTTCTGCTTTCACACCCCGATATGTGATCGTTCTATCGGATGCTTCTTTAGGCAATGTAATTTCCTTCTTGGAAACCCACTCGCCGACGTGGTAATTTCTGAAAATATGGAACCCTCCTTGATCCTCGCTAAATGTCTTATCGAGACCTATAACCCGTGTAAAAACTTTAGAGATTTTCACAATACCCTCGTTCTTCACCCTTAACGTGAACTGTTCTTTCGTTCCGTCAGTTTTCACTTTCAGTTGAATGTCACTGTCTACAGAATTAACATCATCGATAAGTTTTGAGGAAGTGGTATACATTTCTTTTAATACTGTCATCGCTCTGACTTCTTTTTTCTTTTTGGGGTACAGTGAGAATATGTTCCATCCATCGGAGATATTATACCATGAAAGAGGGAAATGTACCTCGGCTAGTGCTACTTCCCATTTGCCCGATAGAGAAACAACATTAGGCAGTTCCACTGTGAATTGTGACTGAGAATTTCTGGGATGCAGATCCATACTAGCATTACTGGGTAGTGTAAGGAAAAACATCTTGTGAGCTGACCCAGCTGTTGAAGCTTTGTGGGTAGCCTAACCATTTGACTAATAACTGACGTTGTCCTCTAACTGTCTTTTGTTTAAGTACCTTTTCGATGGGGTAGACGTCAGGGGTTAGATTATCGTCAAAATTAACTTTCTTTAACTGTGTTTCGTAAAACGTTCCTTCTATCTGCTCGCCATCACGGCCTGTCACACTGTACACAACAGGGTTACGCTTCAAAACACGTGTAATAGTAAACACTTCTCTCGTCCAATTCCCCCAGTAACCTTTGCGAAAAGGGTGAGACCCACTGCTCAAAACAACTCTATCTCCGATTTTAAATTTCGGTTTCAGGGTTTTGGTATGGCTGTGGTAGAGTCTTTTATACACTTCTTCTTCGTTAGCTAGAGTGACTTTTACGGGGGCCATACCTATAGAACGATGGGTAGTACGATTATACGTATCCACAATATCGTCGAGTACGTGAATATATTTCTGACTTTTGGAATAAGAAATCCACTTATAAATTTTTTCTTTCAGTGTCCGAATGAAGCGTTCGGCAATAGCTGCCTTCTTTTCTGATCTTGTTGTATAGAAATTGATACCAAAGGAAAGGAATAGCCGACGAAGAGGAGCATTCGTGAATTCTTTTCCTTGGTCGGAGTTAACAGAAAATGGTGTTTGTTCTTCGAAAATAGATTTGAACGCCTGCACAACCTCGGATTTTTTGCTTTTCAGCTTTCTGACCCAAGAATATCGGGAGAAACAATCTACACAAACTAGAAGGTAACGATACCCATCGTTTGAGTCGGCGAGAGCCGACATGTCACCCAGGTCACATTGAAAAGTGTGATTAAGTCCGGGAACTATAATTTGGTTCCTCCGAAAATTAATTCTCTGCTGTCGATGTCTCACGTAAGTCGGTTGACTAGCTAGGAATTCGCGCACAACATGTCTTGGTAATTTAGTATGTTTTTGAAGAGCATCAATGGAACTGAAACTACCTATTACTTTAGGATTATAATAGTCTGCTAACATTTCTCTTTCTCCACAGGTAGGGAATGGACAATGTCGAAGACATCGCACTACTTATATTTGTCATCATCCTGATCTTATCTAGGAACAGCAGCAGTAGCACGAGGATTGGAGTGGTTCTGAAAAAAAAATTTTACTGTTTGTTCATAGGTGTACCTTTTTAAAATGTTCATTAAAAAGCAGAAATTTTCTTTGGTGTTTGAGTTTTTTTTTTGATTTTAGGAAATGTGTCAATAAAATGGTTTACACATATAAGCTAAGACAAAAATGAGAAGATAATAATTACACAAAAACAATAAAAAAAAAAAAAAGAGAGAAGATATACAATAATGATAAAAAAAGCACTAATTAAAAAATTCGGTATTTGCTCGTGTAAGCTTTTATATTTAGAGGAAACATTCTCTGATCCCTAATTGATTTCCTATGTTTCTTCACCCCAACCATCTGAAAAGAACATCTCACGTTTAAAATAAAAAGTCATCCTCGTGCTGACATATTACACACAATTATCCTGATGACCCTTAATTGTGGAGGATGTCCCATAGAATCATTCGTTCACCCCCCAACCAAACTGAAAAGAACTTTCTCACTTTTAAAAATAAGGATGTCCTCGTGCTGTGACATTACGCAATTATTCCGATGCTTCCTCACATCTGAAAATGTTACTGTTTGTTCATAGATGTACCTTTTTAAAAACGTTCACTCCAGCCAATCTGAAAAGAACATCTCACGTTTAAAAAGTGATGGTCCTCGTGCTGTGACATTACGCAATTATTCCGATGACGTTAATTGATGAGGATGTCCCGTAGAATCATTCGTTCACCCCAACCATCTGAAAAGAACATCTCACGTTTAAAAATAAAAAAAGACGGTCCTCGTGCTGACATTACGCAATTATTCCGATGACATTATTTGAAAGTGAAAAAGGATGTCCTCGTGCTGCGACAATTAACACAAATATTCCGATGACTTACAGGATGTGTAGACCGCTTTATATATGGCATGTATACAGTCTGTCGTTACATTCGCTGTTTTTCTACAAGTGCTGTGTGTGTGTTTTTTTCGTGTCTCAGATCTACCAGTAATATGGAACCTTGCCAGAAAAAAGGTTGCGAATACATGCGTTTTCCCCGCCATTGGCAGGGAGTTGCTAGTAGACCTTTCCTCAACTGGTTAGGGGAAGTTCAACTTCCAGAGAGCTACCGTCCGAGTTTATCTGCAGCCCGACCACTCCATCCTTTCTCCAATTGGGCTCTCATCGAGCTAACGTTTAAAAGAAACGAAGAAGGAGCCTTGGTACCCAATGAGATAGCAGTCTTGAGTTGGGACCACCAGTTTCTAGCATCAATTCCCCGACCCCACACCTCCCGTTTTGGATCTTGGCTGAGCGATATTGTTAAACCTCACAATAACATATTAACTAGAGGGGAAGAAAAGGTAAAGTGGCTTGAGGGACTGTTCCCCTTTAAAACGCTGATCAACGCAAGCGTTTTCAACCTACCAGACCATTGTTCTTCTTCTACCCTGTTTCATTGCTGCCCATGGAATCACCGCGAGGACCAATGTGCAGTTTTTTCTGTAATGTTCTTAAACAACATTTGGAATCTGTAGGTGTTATTAATGTTAGAACTATCCCCGCCAAGAGCGAGTGGTGGGAATAATTTGTTACTTTTTCTCTCAACATTTTTCATTTGGGTGAGTACATGTATAAATGTTCATTAAAAAGTAGAAATTTTCTTTGGTGTTTGAGTTTTTTGATTTTAGGAAATGTGTCAATAAAATGGTTTACACACGTAGACAAGACAATGAATTTTCTTTTTATCAATGGATCAATAAAGGTTTAAAACTATGAGAAGACACACGCGAAAGAAAATATTTTTTTTACTAAATATAATTTTCACACCAGAACTCGTGGTATAATATGCAAAAAAAAAAAATGTATTTTCAGATTGAATCTCTAAGGAATCGAACCTATAAAAAGGTTTACACACACACAAGAAAAAATACCTCTGGTGGATTGCTTAATAAACACTATGACTGGACAATGAATTTTCTTTTTATCAATGGATCAATAAAGGATTAAAACTATGAGAAGACACACGCGAAAGAAAATATTGAAGATATACAATAAATGTATTTTTCAAAAAGGTTTACATACACACAAGAAAAAGACTGGTACGGTAAAAAAAAAAAAAAACAAAATAGGGAAATATACGTGGTGTCATCTTCGGTAAGCACGTGGCGCCATCTAGGGTACGAAATATGAACTAAATATCATTTTATCACCGACAATCGTTGTACGGTATGCAAATGATTTTAAAACACTCCAGAACATTCAAACTTTTATACAAATGTGTTTAAAGACTTCCAAGCTTTATGCAAATGTGTTTAAACCCCCAACATAACTACTGGTGACATTTTACCAATCAGTGTTTCATTGGTGGAATGCATTATTAAGAACCTTGGGACAGGCCCTGATGGTAGTTCGGTTCGCTGCCTCTTTGTAGCAATAATGCTATCTGCCTCTCCGTCATTATTTTCAGATAGGGACCGGGTTGGGGCCCCTGAAGAAGTAAGTTTATCAGGATTCATATAGGTTTTAAGTTGTTCAGTGCCCGGGCTCCCCACCCACCACGGAGCCCAAAGGGACGCCCACTACCCGGCATGCAATAAATGCGCTCGGGAGTGGAACGCCAGGGCTACCCAGACACTATACGCGCGCCGCCGCCAGCCTGAATCCTGTCCCTCGGACCATGAGGGTAGGGGCGTGGCATTGACACGGTTGACCCTCGCAGGCAAGCCTACTAGCCAATTGATCCTAGCCGGGCCTTCCAGGA